>NW_028321894.1:12346066-12655262 GCF_036245765.1 Copidosoma floridanum
AAGATAATAATTCAACACATCAAGGACAGCGAGGAATGAGAAATTCGAGGTTTTAAGTGATAATTTTAATTTTAACTGATGTTAAGTCAGGAGTTGGCAAGAAAAAGTATACATAGTATATAGCAACAGCTCAATACTTCACTTCTCTGGTTTTCAGTTATTCCTTATACTAATTATAACAATGAGATAAATTTTCATTCACTTTAACTGCAAAGAGGTGTTGTATGCACAATGATGCAGTACACCACGAACATTTCACGATTGCGATTATGTCACTACAGTTTGTATCAGTGCTTAAGATACAAAAATTAACGGGTCTTTTAAAATCTGAAATGTAACCACTGTTCCACTATGCATATTTAAAGACGTTTATAAATTGAGGAAAAGAGAGTCAATTGTGGATAAGCGACTAAGTTTTCAGAATATTATTTCTTTAGTACAAGTCAATATTGTAATCATACAAAAGCGTGAGATATAAAAAATTTTTATGTTTTTCTAGGATTAGAAAGTGTGTACATTAAGTGGTTGTATAAGACTAGTTGTGTCAGCTGGTACAGTAAAAACTTTTGTTTCTTTATCGTTTTTCTTAATGTCCATAAACATCTTTTTTTTAACCCATCCAAGAGTCTAGACACCAAATCTATCCCTTACTGGCTATCGGTATGAATAACTTTTAGAACAATTTAGTGACAAGATCAGTGGTTAATTTCTCCGATTCAGAGTGGTAAGCGAAAATATTTTCAGATCGATACATGTACTTTTCAACTATTGGTCTGAAATTACCAGTTTTCTCTTGTAGAACAACGAGAAAAGATGATTTGAACTCACCATCTCCATTTATTAAGGGTTAGATTATATAACTGTGCGTTATAGACCTTAAAGATTGCACAACACATTTAATCTCTAATGAGCGCCTTACTGAAAATGTACAACCTGCATGTATTTCTGAATCAAAACCTGATTCATCGATGTTGTAGACATTTCCTCCTCCAGTTCCCGATATCTCCAACTTCACACTACAAATTTAGAAGCACTTTATTAAAGTTTGGCGTCATTTAATAGTTGTTTTTGTGTCATGAATTTAATTATTTTTCTAGATAAAATTTGCTGTTGTATATTTTATTTATTCAACCGTTTAAATAGTACTTTGAATAAATCAGCAGATAACCCAACATCTTCTCTCGCTTTCAAAGCTCATTGCCTTAAATTTGATATTATGTGTAGTAACAGGCTTGCCAGATGATGAAGGTGTTTTTATAAGTAATTTAGGTAGCTGATTACGGGAAAAATATTTTAAAAAATAACAGAGTTAGAATTTACCTTCTTTACTTACAATTGTAATAAATTATTATTCAAGAAATTCATTCAAATCAGATTAAGAAAAAACACCAGTGCTAGTCATATTCAGGAGGCCAAATTATATTGATTGGATTTGTTTAATATTAGGAGCTCCTTTGGCAACAGGATCGACCTAAGCACCTAGACAATTTATGTGCCAAGGCTTTACTCAGCGTACATTAGTAACATCAATACAATAATACATTAGAATTTGATACGTAGTTAGTTTTCAGTTAGGAATAATTCTATACGATATTAGTACACACTTAAGTTATTGTTTATAAATTTGAATAATTTATCAATATCTCTCTTTCAAAACGAATTTTTAAAATTTCAGTTAAATGGACTTATTAAACATTTATGTAAAGTTAATCCTCTGTACTGTGGTACAGAAAAAAAGCTTTCATACGTTTTAAAATTTAAGTAAAGTAAAAAAAAAAAAATGAAAAAAAGATTAGGGACAAAATTTTGTGCCAAGAAATTGCTCAATAAACCACGAAGGAACAAATGAGGTTTTAGTAAAAAATTTTACTCATGTATTTTGTGTTTACCAAGAGACTATATAAATAAATTATTGGAAATTATATAAAAATGAGTTAAAAAGTTCTTATTTTTAATCTCTCACTGTCCCTAATGCGTTGAATTTTTATCTTTTCTCTGCCATATTCGATTTATCATTGTTAATTTCCAAGATCTGACAACAAATACGCAGTAAGCGATCTGAAGACCGCTGTATATTATTCTTCATGCTTCATGCTATCATTTATTTTTCATGCTTAACTTGTTGTCCTTAACCGCTCAACTGATTTTATTAAAATAGGGGTAGTCTACCCCAAGACGGGACTGTTTCAAGGAAAATATAATTATTGATTTACTGCACATGTTGTGTAATATGTGAAATCATTTTTTTAGGTAATTTCTAACGAATTTTAGAATTTCTAGGAAAAAGACTTACTATAAAAAAAGTAGTTTAAACCCATGAAACACAAGGGATACAACTCTGACTGTAAATTTTTTTATTTAATTACAAGTTCTTTTAATAGGAACAATTTTTATATAATTACTTTTTGAGTATTGAGTATTAAAGAAAATATTACAGAAAATGTGTTTTAAAGGTGAAAACTGAAAGGTAGATTTTACCCCTTAAGAACTATTTTCTGGCGATAAAAAAACAGGTGTTATTTATTTCTTGATTCCCTACAACTAAGAAAAGTTTCATCAAAATTAGTAAGTGACGCTTGGGTATTTTTACTTGTGAGAGGGTTATGAACTAACGGTAGAACACGAACTAGAAGAAAATTATATGGCGTGTGACTGTTCTTACAATTAACAAAAAACTGATTATAGACAAATGAAATGGGTATGAATTGTTTTGAAATATGATTATGAGGATCTGAAGAAACTGAGTTACGAGGAGGTTTATCAGATAAAGTAGAGATATGGTTTTTAATCCTTTCCGTACTAGATATGAGTGTAATACATCAGTGATAGATGTAAGTTAATACTTAACCTTGTTAATGCGACTTGCTATATTATGTTTGAAAGAATAAATTAACCCAAATTTGTAAAACAAAAAAGTATAATGACGAATTTTCTAAGCTTTATTTAAATTAAGATCCCAAATCCAAATGAAACAGAAAAAAATAACGCTCACGAGCTTAATACTAGGATACCTACAAATAACACTTAAATAATTGTAATAAAAGAAAAAAATTAGATTTATTAGAAGCATTAGAAATGATTAAATCAAAAAATTCAGAAATTTTATGAAAAGATATGTTCGATCTGAATAGTCCACCAGTTCTTAATATGTATTGTATGTAATCGCGCCTATATTCACTATCTACGTATTCGTATGTAATTTTGCGTTGTTGTGAAACTTTCACGATAAGTCTGTATATTTTTTAAATATAAGTGTAGTCCATTGTTTAGTCTTGTTGTACACATGTCTGAAGAAGGTACTGTGATACCGAAATGGCCAGAACATTTCTTATAAACGAATAAAGAGAAGATCCACTTATTTATTAATAGTCTTTTTCATTTAATTAACGTAGCATGGATCTTCATTAAGTGACGACCAATACTGTTATAAACTAAAATAAAACGGTTAAGACCATGCATTAAACAAGCTCAGTCATATGACTTATAAATACATTTAATGCTGTTCATCTCTAATAAATAAAAAGTTAACAGTGAGTAAGATATTTGTCACTGTATTTTTTTTTCAATTCCACGATAAACAGTTGTCTTTTCTAGAAGCCGTGAAAAAATTTAGCCGTAACAAATAACAAAGGCATTTGCTTACAATTACTGCCGAATACTCAGCGATAATTAAAAAAAAAAAAATCTTGAATAAATGTCTTTGTATGAGTCCATACAGTATTTTTTAAGAAGATCCTTATGAAATTAAACTTCAAGATTCCGTTGAAATGTATCTGACAATTGTTTTATGATATATTTTGATTTTGAATATTTTTTTATCTACCTCACAATTTTTTTTTTTTGCAGTAGGTAGTATACAGAACAGTTTACTTTTGTAAATTGTTGAGAGTATCTAGAAAGTAAGTCAGTATTATTTAAATATTAATCCAATAAGTCTTTCTCATATACTTTTGTTATTACTCCAAGCAACAAAATTTGAATGAAAAAAATTTAATATCTTTCGTTTATAGCGTGATCTTACACAATATTTTTCAAATGCCGTACTGACAGTAGTAAAAAAATTATTTAAGTAATTTTTTTCACAGTGTGGTAATGACAGCTTAGTAACGGAAAAACATCAACTTAATTTAAAAATTTTATACGTCATTTAACTTGCCACTAACATATTCTTGAGGAAATTTGTGGCACTTTTTACATTAAAATGTTGACCACTAACAATTTTTGGACAAAGTTGTGCCCCTTAATTGAAATATGTTAGTAACCTCATACTTTTTATTTTACAGTCACTATTTCAACAAATTTCAATAACTCTAAATAAATGACGTTTTGAAACAGTTAATACGCTTGCTTTTTAAAATTTTTTGATGAACAGTTGCATTTTCTGAAATCTTTAAAAAGTTTTGGTATAACGAAATACGAAAGCATTTTTCTCTGATCACAATATCACCATGTTTAGTAACCATCGAAAAGTGTCTTTACGTATTGTTCTGTACTGGATCACACGTTTGTGTTATAGATGTCAGCAAAATTGTAATTTACATTTCTGTCACGTTAAACCCTACTTCTTTTTTGTATGATGCATGTTTATTATTGATATCAATAATTTTCTATTGTACTTGTCTAGCAGCAGGTAAAATACATGATAATTAACTTATTTCAAGATAATTAAGTAAAATATAAGGGTTATTATTTTAATTATCAGGTATGTTTGTACCATAGGTCTTCAGACCTTAATTCTACACGGGAAAGATGCTTAGGCGCTCTTTATTAGAAAAGTTCAGTAATAGTGTAGAACGTAAGACTCAGGCTGTACACGTCTCAGTGTAGGGGATCAAATCTCTTACAAAAGAAAATACACTTTACATGTTGTAGGAGAATACGCTCCTTTACTTATGCATGTGCTTGACGTTGTCAAGGCCAGAAGAGAGCTCGATTTCTGTCAAAAATTAAGAAATAAAGCAGAGCTATCAGCTCTGTCACGGGGAGGCCTTATCAGACTTCTGGGTGGAAGCATAGGTTAACGGCTTGTGATCGTTAATGATGTTTAAATTACAACCCTCAAGAAAATATTTAAAATACTTGATAGACTCAAAGATAGCTGTAAGCTTTTTATCGTCAGTGCTATAGTTGCCCTGAGCTGAGGAGAACTTATAAGAAAAAAGAGCTATTGGCTTCCAGATTCCGTCAAGCCATCGTTCAAGAATAGACAAGTCAGAGGCATCAGTAGAGAGACGCGTAGGAGCAGTTGCGGAAGGATGCACGAGCTGGCAAGCGTTGATAAGACTATTCTTGGTGTCATCAAAGGCCTTGATGGATTGTTCCATCCAATCAATTAGCCAGTGGTCATTTTTTTTTTAAGTCGTACGTAAATGCGTAGAGGAGTATGAACAGGTGCAGCATTGGGGAGGTCACGTCGATAGAAATTTGCAAAGCCCAAAAACCTTCGAAGCTCGACGATCGTCCTTAGTCTAGGGAAATCGGCAATGGCCTGAACCTCCTCTTTGCATGGCCTTGAGCCATCCTTGTTGATGAAGTGGCTAAGAGAAACGATTTCTGATTTGTGAAACTCACATTTGACTAAGTTGAGGTGGAGGCCGAATTTTTTGAGACGTTCAAAAGTTCAGTCGAAGAGAGAGAACACTGCTTGTACGACTGCAAAAAATCCGCATTTGTCGCTTCGCATCATTTACATTATAACAGTTTGTTTTGAAAAGTGTTTTTCTTTGAAGTAAATTATAACGGCATTAATGTGGTGGACAAAAGTTGACTCATCGCGAATTTTCTAAAATCTTGGGGTTTTGAAGATTCGGTAAATTTCAATAAATACATTAGATAGACCGAGTGAGTAAAATTAATTTAAGGCTTCTCACTGTAAATACCTTTTAATAAGCATATTCTTAAAATCTTACATAGGAGGTGTCATTTTGTACTGATCACGTATTTTTAGAACGAAGTTCTTTATGTCGCGTTACTCGGGGGGCTGGAATTTTAGAACCGACAGCTTTTTTTTTTGAAACAAAAGTGGTTCACCCAGAGTCTCTTTCTTTTAAGTTTCCCCCCTTACTTCGTCCCCCTTCACCTCCTGTTCTCTATACACTTCCCCTCTCCCCACTATATATGTATATCTGCCAACCGTGCCGTGTTACTCTTCTGCACACCTTTACTCACCATTCCCCCTCACACTCCCAAGCAATTGATTTTTAAACAAATTTTGATTTTATTTTCCCACAATAATTTTTATTTAAATTTGAATTTTTTTCTTTTACAATTCTAAAAAAAAAAAAAAAAAAAAAAAAAAACATTTTTCAATAAAGAGATTTGAACCTCTGAACCTCTCAACCTCCTACATACGAGTCCAGTACCTTACCCACTCTGCTACGAACGCTGCCGACTATAGAAACTCGGTTTCTTGTACTTATGGTGTAGTTCGTAACTATAACATTCGATTTTTAAATGTATTCACTAATAATACATTCAATTATGTATTTGTCTTATAAATTATGTATTTATTTTCTAAATAATTCATAAAAAAAAAAAATAAATAAAAAATAAAAAAAATAAATAAACATGTAGAATGGAGTTGAAGAACGTATCAATTGAAGAACATATTAATGGTTTTTAAAGGCGCTTATTTTAAATTCGACAATAGAATTATGTTACATTATCACATAATTACATAAATGAAGTAATTCATTAAATCAATTATAAATGAATTATGTAAGATCATTATATAAATATATTTCGAGTTCCATATCATTTTAATGGTTTTTATGGGCACTTATTTTTAATTTGATAATTAAATTATGGCACAATGTCATTAAGTAATTATACAAAAATCAATCGAAAATTCGATTGACAGGCTATAAAATTGCAAAAAAATAAGTAAAAAAAAATTTTTTTTTACATTCATAAAATGAAACATAAATATAACATATAATAAAATTACAAAAGACATGAATAAATACAACGGAATGAAAAAAAAAATGAAATTGAAAAGGCAATGAAAAAAAAAAAAAACAAATATGAAAATAAAACAAGAAATGAAAAAGAACACAACAAGAAATTAAGAAAAAAATAAAACAAGAAATTAAAAGAGAAAAAATCAAATGAAAAAATTATATAGGGAATTATAACAACAAACCAGAGGGTATGAATGGATCATGGGACCCACCGTGAGAACGAAGTTCTTTAAACGTGAGATGGGTATAGACACAATTTCTCAGGTAACAAGGGGGTCGCCAGACCCACAGGAAGAACGAAGCTCTGTAAACGTTAGTACTGCATTCATGTTTTTTACTAAAACAAAAACTTGAAAAACGAATAAAAAAAAAAAAAAAAGTTTAGTACTTACGATGGTTGAACTTCGTGAGTACTGTATTTAAGCACGACGTTTTCACGAAGTTCAACCATCGTGAGTACTAAACTACTTGTTGTTTTTTTTTTTTTTTTCATTCGTTTTTCAAGTTTTTGTTTTAGTAAACAACATAAATGCAGTACTAACGTTTACAGAGCTTCGTTCGTCCTGTAGGTCTGGCAACCCCCTTGTCACCTGAGAAATTGTGTTTATACCCATCTCATGTTTAAAGAACTTCGTTCTTACCGTGGGTCCCATGACCCATTAATACCCCCTGGTTTGTTGTTTTTTAAGTATCAATACTTACTAAGCTCATAAAACTGAGTTGATCTTTACTAAATAAATAAACAGGTGATCATTACCTGGAACACAAGATCTTAGTAAAAAGTATATTCTTTATGTTTTTAAGAAACTTTGAGTTTGACTCAAAGAAAGAATGTCTCATCCAAGAAAGAGAATAGTGAAAATGAAGTTCTATACAAATATAAAAATTAAGTTAAATAATTCCAACTGTATACGGATATATCTTTCAAGCTAGCCTCATTTTGGAAGTGTAAGAGATCAAAATTTTATCGAAAAAGACTTTTCGTGGTCAGATCACATTGGATATAATCAAAGAAAAACAGTAACTTTCTACAAAAGACTTTTGTCAATTTGTAGTTGACGATGAATTGAATCACCACTCTGATGCATCGTATTGGCAAAATAACTGTATAATTGTAACTTATGTTTTTACTTCTATGATTTTATTAAACTTTTTAAGCTGACACCTCAATAGATTCAAGATAGTAAGTCAATCAGCTATTAAGCAGTGCCCTTGAAAAAAAACAAGAAAATTTGTGTATACCATACTCTACTGATACTTTTGGTGCAATGATCTGGACAGGTAGTTTATTCGATGATAAGTATGAGAAAACTCCAAATGGTTTAGGAGAAGCTGCTATTTTGACTCTCAGAAAAAGGCCATCATAGTAATCTTTTGTTTGCAGTAAGTGTTGCACTTGTTTATGAAATGATTAAATTTTTGACAATAATATACTTTTTTATCTACAATTAATTTGCAGTTTCAGATCCTAATGCTCATTACGATAAAATAAAAACTAGTCAAAAAATTAGTCGGAAGTAAGGGGGGACACGGGCTGCTTTTTATAGTAACAGATAAAATCTATTCACTGAAAAAAGGTTTCGAGCTTACGTAGAAGTTATTACTATGCTTACGAGGTTTAAATAACTTTTAGTAAGGTTTTTGCATAAAAAATTACAGTTAATCTGTCTTGTATAGTTTTGAAAAATAAATAACACGTGTTTTTTTTGTTGTAATTATAAACTTCATGAGATATAACTTCTCAAATAATTTGTATTTTTCAAATTTATACATATATCCTTTGGTATACGACGTCATAATAACACATGTGAGAAACAGTCATTTTGATTTCTTCTGTAATTCAAGTAAAAACAAATATTTTTTCATGAAGCTTTTCGAAAGACTTGGATTTGATATCAAGCATATAAAGTTCAATTTTCAGCTGATTTAATGTAATACGCAGTTTATACGTTATTTGAGGTTATATGCATCCTCAATACTTTTTTTAAAACACTGCATTTGTAAAAGTTTTAAATAGTTTATATGTTTCTTGGCTTATTTTTTTCGTACTAAATTGTAGAACACTCATGTGTTATATATACTTCGCAAGGTTACGTTATGGCAATCAAGTGATGCCATGCTCAGAGAGAAAATATTGTTAGATTTTTTGTCCCGGGAGCACGCCACGACTCATCAATAAGGCTGATGACGTGCTTCCTGCCTTAGACACCTATATCAGTGGGGGTACTCTAAGCTCATCTTAAACGTCCTTATATACTAACCAACATGAAATCCAGACACTTGCGGAAAGGTCAACGTAAGAGGTTAGTTGACTAGTGGATGATTGGGGAAGGACGGAGCAGTAGTATACATATGTGTGTGAGAGTCCCCACAACGTACATATGGTATTTCCAGTAACTTTTAAAATACCATAATTTTGAAGTACTTGATAATTTCCAATTTTTATTTTTAAGAAAAAGAATAAATACGTGTCGATTGTTCATCATAATCAAACAAGATGGACCAATAGAATTTTTAATGCAAAAATCTAATTGGTAAAATTCTGAGAAGTCAAATATCATTTTAACTTTATACAAAAATTTATTATAACTTGAATGTAATTAAGTTTTATTTAAGATCAGAAGATCTCAAGCAACAGTTTTCTTTATCTAAGGATATCGTTAGTGAATGACCAAAGGTAGCGTCTAAAATTAAACGTATTGCTAGGAAAAGGATTTCCAGCGATGGTAACAAAAATGATAAAGATATTCTAAAGTTTTTGAAAGAACATGAAATAACAGATACTCAATGTATTCACAAAAATTCTCTTTAACAATTTTTTAAATTCACTGTAATTACTGCAAGCACATTACAGTCAAAAAAACTTTAATCTGGTTTAGGTCACGTCGATACAGAGCCTCTGCAAATTTCTCCTCTTTTTCTCGGATCAACTTCGAGATAACAAGAGCATTATAAAAAGAGAAATTGTTTGAGGAAATAAGAGATTTAACAAAGTTTTTTATTACATTTTCAGATATTTTTAAGTATGCTTAATGTGTATATATATGTATACTAGTGGGGCTTACGCCCCCCTGCGCGCACTGCGCGCCAACCCCCCAACTTTTGAATATTTTATAAAAAATAAATAAATTACATGGGACTACGGGCTACATCGTTTAAAGACGTTAAAAAACATAATGGAATAACATATAAAGATTTCAGGAATACTGCAATTGCAATGGGTTTAATAGAACATAATTCTGAAATCGACAATATTTTTAAAGAAGCCGTAACAATTATGTTTCCATACCAGTTCAGACAATATTTTGCTTGGTTTTTGATTTCAAAAAACATTTAAGGAGATAAAATATGAAATAAATATAAAAAATATTTTACGGAAGACTTCGATAATGATAACAATAATTGTGCCCTTCTACATATTAATCAAATTTTGGTATCGGAAGGTAAATCATGTGGGTCTTTTAGTTCACCGACACTCACTATTAGCAACTATATAAATAATTGCAATATTAAGGAAATATCTTTCAGTAAAAAAATGTTCGATATAATGTACACAAATTTAAATGAAGATCAAAGGAAAATTTTTAAAACTTTTTGTGAACCAGATGAAAAAGTATATTTTATAGATGGTCCTGGTGGATCCGGAAAAACCTACTTATATAAGACACTCATTTATTACTTTATTTCTAGAGGTAAAAATATTTTGTCAATGGCTTGGATAGGAATTGCATCTGGATAACTACCAAAAGGTATGACCGTATGACCAGTCATAGAAGTTTTCGTTTACCTCAAGACTTGGATAATTTTGAAAGTGCATTTTTCGAATTTCAAAGTAAAAAAAAAAAATCAAGGGAAGTTGATTTAATAATATGGGATGAGGTTTCTATGATTCTAAAAAAAGCTCTAGAAATCGTTGATAGAATGTTAAGAGACTTGTGTAATACAAAACTTTGCTTTGGTAATAAATTAATAGTATTAGGAGGAGATTTTTAACAAATTCTTCCAGTTATAAAAAACGGTAATAGCACTATAATAATAGAAGAAACAATTAAATCATTATTTTTATGAAACTTATCTCAAATTTTAAGATTACAAAATAATATCCATTCTAGTAATGACAAAATTTTCAAAATTATTGTTAAGAATTGGAGAAGGGGACATAGAAACATTTAACATTCCTAAGTCCTGGATAACAGATGATGTCTGTACCAAAATATTTGGTAATTACAGCAACTGTTTTGACAATAACGTGATACTAGCTTCACATAATGAATATACTTTTTTTTAAGCAATAAGATTTCAAGTAAATTACATGAGGAAACCAAAACTTATCACAACATCGATACTGCAACATATAAAGGTGTTGATAAATCAGATAATAGTATTTATTTAAATTTTCCCGTAAAAACGTTAAACAACATTTGTAAAGGCTTGCTACCTCACGAACTTTAATTCAAAATAGGCATAATAGTAATGTTAATTCAAAATTTGAGTATATCAGACGGATTATGTAACGGTACACGATTGCGAATTTCTAAGTTACTGAAGTATAACGTAGAAGGCAAAATAATAAGGGGAGAAAAAATTGGTAATAAAGTTTTCATTCCAAGAATTACATTAAATACTGGAAATACTTCATCATTACCTTTTATTTTATATAGAAAACAATTTCCATTAGTTGTAACATTTGGTATGACTATAACTAAGTCTCAAGGTCAAAGTTTTGATAATGTGGGACTATACTTTAAAAAACCTTTATTTTCTCATGGTCAATTATACGTGGCTTTATCAAAATGCAAAAAGAAAAATGAATTATTTGTTCAAGTCGATAGAGAAACCAGTTTAGAGATTGAAAATATAGTTTGGAAAGAAAATTTTAAATATAATAATGTATCCTATAATCATAACACGATTTAATTATTATTTTTTTATGTATAGGTAAAATTTATTAATTAATGATACATATCATGAACGTATATCGTGTTTACCTATTGTACCAATTTCAGCATTAATTTAAAACAGAATAGAAATGGACGTAAGTCTTCGTGGTTTAATCAGGCTGTTAAAGATGACTCATAAAGTGATGCGAAACTTTCATTGTTTATATTAATAATACTCTAAATTAAACTTAAATTTGTGCACATAAAAAGAAGAATTGTGTGTTAAAGGACTATCTATATATCTATATAAGTGATAATGATATAATAATTATGCGCACCAATATATGTGTATATATTATTTGGTTTCAAAATATTGTTAACTCCATATAAATTGGTTTTCAAACGTACTTTGTTGTATAAATAATAATGTTTTGCGCAACAACCCCCTATGAATCAATTATGTGACTTTAAATTTCTTCTTGACGATGAAATAAATCATGGCGATAAGACAGTTTTGTCTAAAGATAGGTAAAGACGGTATGATCACGGTAAGGTTCCCCAAAAGTAGTGTGGGGAGACGGTGGGGGCCATGAAAAATTTCGTGGGGGTCGGTGGGAGGGCCGTGGGGGGTAGGTGGGGGGATGTGGGATGTTATGAGAAAAAATACTATACAATATTTCCATGTGATTTGGTAGGAATGTGGTAATAGACTTTAACACATTGACAGGGCTGGCAAAATGCAACATTACAAAATGCTAACAAAAAAAGTCAGCCCACCAAAAACTTTATGCTTACTAATAAGCCAAGGGATTTAATAAATCGAGATACAACTGATGGTATTTAAGTTTAGCTGATTACAGTATTGTGCGCTAATCTGTAACTATTTGATTAAATATTAAAACATACATAATTGTTATCCCATGAAGCCATACGTAGTTGTACCCCCTGGCTTGAATAAAGACATACTATACTTCTATACTATACATATGATTTGGAGGGGGGTCGGTAGGGGGCGGTGGGGGGCTATGAAAAAATGCGTGGGGAGTCAGTGGGGGAGCTGTGGGGAGCTGTGGGGGCTGTTGGGGGTTTTTGAGAAAAACTACGATATGTCAAAATAAGCAAGAAAATAACGGATTTTTACCTTTTTTTGAGGGGGGTTGGTGAGGGGCGGTTGGGGGCAAATGGGGGGCGGTGAGGAGTTTGTGTTGAATGCCCCACTGAGTTAACTATATAATATAGGAAGATGTTTGTATTAAATTATGTTAATTATTTTGTGAAAAATTTGAATTTCAATTTGTATTCTACGCCAAAAAGCAGCTTACTTAGAGAAACGTGGAGAAAAAGGGTAATTTGAATAAATGAACAATGCATCACATTATAAAACTATTTAAATTATCTTTTTTGTAAGAATACAGATTTTAATTTTACTGTTATAAAATACTAAATATTTATTTAATTTTGAAAGATATTAGTATTAAACTTTTAAGATTTGCTTCTTTACAACTATCAAAGAAAAAATATCTAGAACGTTGTTCAAAATACCCTAACTTAAAAAATAGAGTAAAAAAAGAAATTAATTTTTTGTACGGTTTACAGCAAACATTTTATATTCCATACAGTAACGATTCTGCAAAATTTCAAAAATATTTTAAGAATGAGATGTATTATAAATCATTAAAGTTTATTGTAAAAATTTAAAAGAATTTACTAGAATAAACAGTTAATTTTTTAGGTACCCACTGCCTTTTTCAATGGATCATCCAAAATCAAGATTGAAAAGTGTATTACTGCAGTAAATATTGACATTTACGCTATTACTGTATCGTGGTGTTAGCATAAGTAGAAAATCTATTATTTTTAGAACGAAGTTTTTTATATCACGTACTGGGGGGGCTGGAATTTTAAAAACGACAGATTGTATGAAACGGAGGTCGCTTACCGGAAGTCTCTTCCTCCTAAGTTTTCCCCGTTACCCCGTCGCCTTCACCATCAGTCCCCTACACACTTCCCATCACCCTATGTTTTCCAACTGTGCTGTTCTATCCTTCTTCACACCTCCGCCCACCAATCCCCTTCACACTCTCAAGTGATTAATTTTTTAACAAATTTTAATTTTCTTTTCCCACAGTAATTTTTAACGTTGAACTTTTTTCTTCTACAATTCTAAAAAAAAAAAAAGTAAAAAAAACACTTTCCAGCAAAGTGATTTAAACCCTTGATCTCCTATATACGAGTAAAGTACCTTACCCACTCTGCTACGAGCGCTGCCGACTATGAAAGTTCGGTTTTTTGTACTTATCGTGAGGTTTGTAACTAATTTTTTATTTTCATATGCATTTACTAATAATACTTTCAATAAATGTTAAATTATTTATTAAATTATTTAATTATTTATTTGATTATTTATTGAAATGAAATTCTTTATGTCACGTGCTTTGGAGGCTGGAATTTCAAATACGACAGATTTTCATACAATGGAAGTCGCTTACTAGAAGTCTTTTACTCATGAAAAAAAATTTTTTTTCTAAATAATAAATTTTAAAAAACAAAACATTTAATTAGCATTAATATGGTTATGTAGATTAAATTAAATGAGGCGCGTTATTACGCATCAAATGCATAAAATACTAATATTTAATGCGTACAACCCTTCAAACTCTTTTTTCAAGATTTTGAAACCCATAATTGTTTGGGCTCTCAAGCAGCCGTGAATGAATTTAAAGTGGTTTACGGAATAGTTGATCATCTACCACTTAAACTGAACGTAAAACTTAATTCAAAATACTTCACACTCTTATTTTATTATGATGATTGTAAATATTTCGAAAATTCCATAATATTTTAAGGGTAACTTAATAACCTACATGAACTTAAGAAGATGGCATCGGTTTCATTGTTGATAACAATAAGGATTTAGTTAATTTTTAACGTAGCTTACCAATTAGAAACAATATGGAATCTAAGAGTATTCTAGGAATATCTGGAAGTTTCTTAGCAAAAAATTATTTTCAAGCTTGTACTGTAAGCAAATATGAACCAATAGAATTGACCAATGAAAATTCGAATTTATTAAGAACTCACGATAATTATAAAAGCGATTTGCAAAAAAAAAGGTTAAAACATTCTGGGATACAAAGAGACTGTGTCTTTTACCACATTGAGGGGTTTCATTATCAGAATTGATTTTGTATGACATAATGCTTAATTTCTGAGAAAAAGCTAAAAACTATGACGTGGAAAATGTAATGTTCAAACTAGTTTATACCGATGCAGTGTTAAGGTAGTTGTTTTCCAACATATAGGTCAATCCTATGTATAAATAAACAATACTAAGGTTATGTTCCTGTATCATCCCGTATTCAAAATATCAGAGAGAAATGTGAATGCCTTTGCGTACACTTATATGTACGGAAACATATACATACATCGACTTGTACTTATGTGACAATTTCACGTTGCCCTATAAGCAATACTAACTTAGTTATCTTCCAAAATCGAACGAAGAACATTTTTTGATTACCATTACTTTGAAACTATGTCATAAAAAATTTTCAAAAAAATTCATGTGTTTCTTTACTGTCTAAGGTAGTTTTCACTAGTTTTTTAATAATGTATAGATATGCGGTAAATTACATTTTTTTAAATAATTGGGCTATGTACTGTTTGCACCGTTGCTTCAATGTTAAAAAAGTGATTTTCTGACGAAGAAATTACAATAACAATGTGGTTAATCAGTCTCAAATTTTTTACACACATTTCTCGAGACTTATATTAGTTTTGCTAAAAATTTCATACCTTTTTAGATACTTTTGATTAAGGAAACAACTACCTCAAAACCAAAAGAACTTAATTCTAGAATAGCCAATTATAAACTTAATCAACTTGATAGAGTTGACTAACAAACCTTACAAATTCATCAGTAATCATATCAAACAAAATAATGTATTAAAGTTTTCTGCTCCTGAAAGCATGAACTTGATAACAAATTGTAGACTTACAGTCAGAGATGCAGTTGCACATTATAGTCCCTGTTGACAATTGTAAATTTTTATTGTAAATAAACTTTAATTGTGAATTTGCAGCACTTAGATGTTAAAAGGTTCTTACAAGATGCTGAACAAAAATTCGCTTAACGATTTCAATAATCTTTCAAAAATCATTAAGCGCTGAAACGAAGTATAGTGTTAGCAGCTGAATATATAACAGTTCAAAATAATAACATAAATTCTGATTTAAAATATTTGAATATAAAGTTACAGGCTATGTACCAAACAACTAATCTGCATGAGTGGTCTGAAGTGAACGTGCAACAACCTAAAGAAAAAAAAAAGTCGATCATTTTCAAGATAAAGAATCAGGCTGGTCTCTATACTCAGTTTTAAATAAAGTTGTTAACCTAAATAAACTAAATTTTATGCAAGACAATTCTTTTGTACACTTACCAGATAATATAAAAAAACCATGCTTGTATAAATATAATGAATGCAGACAATCAATGCTTTAAATAGGTTATTCTGTCAGTTTTATCCCCAGTAAAAAAAAGACTCCAATACTGTCTCTAGTTATGTTTAATATTAAACGAGTTAAATTTTGGTATTGAGTTTCCTGTTAACTCTAGAAAAATTAAAAATTTGATAAGCATGCTAGTATTTTAGTTAATTTCTTTTTTTTAAAGGTAGCACTTATGACGTTTTTCCTTATTACTCAACACAAACAAAAAAAAAACACGTCAATTTTATACTTGTTCAAAGTTTTTATCTCGGTCCTAAAGAAAAAGAGAATAAAAATAGAACAATTACCAATGGTAATGCGTATAAATATCATGACTTGTGGATAAAAAGCTTATCTTATCTAGTACATAACCAGTTATCTAAGAATGAACATACAGCAAATATACGTGACTGATGACTTCACTGTTTTTAGTCCCAGCAAAAGTTGGAAGCACAGGGTATTAATTGTTAAAATTTAAACAAAAAAAGAACAACATTTCCTAATAGAAATAAAAATGAGCATATACTAGAGTTTAAAAATCTTACACACCAGAACCATGTATTTTTTGTTGTCTATGCAGAGTTTGAATGCTTGTTGGAACCTGTTTCAATTTTTAAGCCTATCAATGTCGCAAAGTGATTAGTATAGATTATTTTATCAAGTGTTCGTATGAAGATAGTAAATCAGAATATAAAAGCTATTGTAAAAGTAAAATATACAAAGAAACACATACTCAGTGGTTTGTTCAAACTCTTAATTTTCTTGCTCCAAAACTCGAAGAATCACATAAAAATGCATACAAAATAATTGATTTGACTCCTTAAAAAAAAATTAAATATGACAAAGCATCATTGTGCCATATTTGCGACCAACTCTTTAGCTCGAAGATGTGAAAGTTTATAACCACTGTCATTTTACTGTAAAATAAGTGTAATTTATTGTTGTAGTAACTCTTCAGCTAATTATTTATGATTTTTTTGTTTTAGATACCCTGGTCCTGCCCGCAACAAGTGCAATATTAGCTACCAAGACTCACGAATAATACTGGTTATTTTCTATGACTTGAACTGATATGATTCTTTGTTTTATTAATTCCTTTAACTTTATAACCTTGTCTTTTGGAAATGTTACATCTTATTTAGACGAACTCAGAATACTAAAGGAAGTTTTTTCTAGAGATGATCGCAGCAGCCTATACGAAGCCCGTAAAACTGACGAACAGTATAAACATGTCAGAAATATGTGAAATACTTCTTTTAAAGTTTATTTGTTTGAATCTACATGTAATTTTAATTATAGATTAATTTAGAATTATTGACTGACATAGACAAAGTTTTATTTATAGAGCCACGCATACAAAGTAAAATGTGCAATAAAAATACCAAAGCTAATAACTTCTATGTTAAAGAAGGCTATAAAGCAAATAGAGATAGTGAATATTTAATGAATTATGATATGAATAATTTATGTAATTTGTTTATATCCTGAAACTCTCTACAATACTCAAAAAAATTTGCTATTCTATGCCAAGCATATGGTATCTCGCCCATCAAAGGAAAAACAAATAATGACTACTTTATATGATAAACAGCTCCATGTTACTTATTATCGTAAGCAAGCGGTAAGTCATGGGCTTTGTATGAAAAAATTCATCCAGCAATACAGTTTGGTTAAAGTCAACGCTTAAGAAATACGTAGATTTGTATAGTAAAAATCGCATCAAAATGCAAAGAATGAGTTGCAAAAGATGATGTATAAGTTATTAAATAATTCCATGTCTAAAAAATAGTGAAAAATGAGCTCCAAATTATTGATTTTAACGTTTGTCAATAAGTAAAAAGGTAGATATAGTGCTACACTAGCAGCCCCCGTCTCGGCTTCACCCGAGAATTACTAAATGGAACACCGTAGTGAGTTGACATAAAATGTGAAACGTTTATCAGTTAAAAAATTTTACATTTATTCCTGACACTTCTCAGAAGAAAAATCTTCTTATTAAAAACATATTTGTTCGCAATCCATACAGTTTATTTGGTCAAAGAATAAGCTGTAAAAATTAAAAGAATATAATTATGCTGAAAAGTACCATGCATTGCTTATGCCATAAAATAATCGTTGGCCATAAAAAGCAGTTGATTTGCAGTTTCCCCCGTATAATTTACAAAAAGGGCTATTTTTTTAAGCTGTTAAGATTTTAAACTCCTAAAAAATATACATTGAAAAAAATTTTTTTTCTCTTATCTCACAACTTTATTACCAGAGCAACAAAGTCCTGGAGCTTAATCTCTACATTTTTTATTGCCACAAAAATACAAATATATTTTCTACTTTTTTAAAAATTTTTATTTAGATCTTTAAAGATTTAAGAGATTACTGTGAGGGTAAAATAAAAAGCTGATCCCTCACGTAATGGATTCTTTGTTTGGCGATTTTGGCTGTTCCAATCTTGATAAATTTTCTCCGTCAGTTTCTTGACGCCTCAAGTTATATTCTTTAGACACATTTGAAGTTTTCTTTCCAATATACCCTGTTGCGACTATTAGCATACTTACGACTTTTGTGACCCCTAAAGGCTGTTTTCTGTCGACTTTGCTAAATTCTAATATATTTGTTGGCAAGGTTGTTCAACGTCCGATGGCCCTAAAAAATACCAGTGAACTTCTTAAGTATGCTCTTTCTTGACTGAAGTTAACAACAATTGTAACTGCCTGTATACCTCAGGGTTATCTTCTCTGCCCTGATGTTGAAGCCCCAGACTGATTGGGAGAAAAATTACTAAGTCCGAAGCTTTGGGGCTAGTTGTAGTGCTCTTTCTTAACGTCTACTGATATAACATCGAAAATGTTGGTGTCTAAAGCACTTTTTTTTGCAGACTCAGTTGTTTTGATGATCTAAGGTGGAGAGATTAGTAGAAATTGGTTCGTAATGCTTGCCCGTTGGAGACTCCCGTTGGCTCTAGTTTTTTTTCCTTCATAGCTGTTAGGTTTATCCAGCGCAGACCTTGAAGAGGATCGGTGATTCCTGGTTGAATGCTTAGAGTCGAGAGGGTCTTATAGGGTTGTTGGTCACCAGGGTTCCCAGCCTTGCGACGAACAACTTTGCTCGTGACGTCTGCCAGTTAATGACTGACTTGGTGTAATAGTAGCGGTCTTTATATATAGTCTTTTAGTTGACGAACCGCTTCCGAAAATGGTAGTAAAAATGTATTTGTTGGCAAGGTAGTTTACACTTAGGTGGCCCCTAAAAAGAACCGATGAGATTGATGGTTAAGTAAAGAACGTAAATGCTTACATTGGCCCTGAAAAAGGGCCAGTGGTACAATTTCCAGTCATTACTTATTATTATTCTTGATGATGGAGAGCCAGCTGTGGGTAGCTTGACTCTTACTCTTGGAGTCTCTGTGTACGGAGACCGTACATGAGGAAGGTACACTGTTGATTAAAAAATATCTCATCTTTGGGTTGTTCTCTGGATCACTAACCGCTCATTGTTAGTTGGGGAAATGTTAGGATACCGTTGGGAACACGACCACTGAGAAGGAAGCCGTTATGGCTGCCCATGCCCCTCAGGGCTGTTTTCCCTGGCTTACATTTATAGTATAAACTTCTCTGACGGCACGAGGCCAGATTGTGGTACGGCCACATAACTCTGAAGGGTTAGAGCAGGATATGCTCTGGCTAGACACGTCTCTTGGTATTCCCCCAGAGGCGTCACTGGTTAGAATAAATTTTTTATTGGTTGCACTCGTCAATCCCAGAAGTTCAGGGTGATAGTAGACCTAGATCACTTGCCCATTGGAGAAGAGCGTCGTCAGTAACCGGGATGCTCAGCTGCACGTCGATCATGTACATTCTCGATGCAGCTCGATGAACTGCCGGAGAACGACTGTATCTTTCTTCGAGACGCTCTGTCGTATTATAACCACACTTACTTAATTCTGTTGCAGATAGCTTCGATTTTATGTCGACGCCACCTAGTGGATTCTACTGAACCAAAGTGAAAAACTGGCGTATTTTTGCAAAACTTTGAGCTTATTTATTGCTATTGTTATTAAATTTTTCAAGATAAAAACCATACTTAAACCATCTAGGAAGTGTCAAGAATCGGTATGCAAAATTTCAGCAAAATCGGTTCAGTAGTTTTCGCGGTTAGCGATTACAACGGTTTTAGTGACTTTGCTTTATATATTAGTAAGATTACATGGTTTACATTGCACAACAAAGTTCTTGTAGTTTTGACATATTTGACACAAAGCTGGTAGCTATACAATTGTTGTGCACTGATATATGCATTCAAAAACCGATAAATGTGGGTTTGAGTGCGTTGGATCTATCGAGGATACTATTACATAAATCTCATTATGATTTGATAAGATGTTAAATAAATGATAATTGTAAACTCTTAAACATAGACTCTGATACTCTTGTGTATAAGATAACCAACTAAATTACTTATAATGTTGTGAGAAAAAGTATCGAGGAATTCGATCTACAGACTGTAGTTCAGACAATAAATGTAATATACCACTTGTTAGTAAAGAAATTGTTGATCTAATAAGAGATTAATGTAATAAAAAACTTATGAGGGAATTAGTAGAACTAAGGAGCAAAATGTACAGTTTAGAAATATAAGTTTTAAATCTATTCGAAAAATCAAAGGCTGAAAAATTTCATGGAGACATCTACGATTACGTTCAATGATTCATCTACGTGCTTGCGTGAGAGCACTAGTATGACGCGTCAGCAAAAAATTGTTAGATCACGCCATTATCAGCATTTAACGGAGAGAGAAAAAAAAGTACTTTAAGTGCTCATAGTGACAATCGCTATTTGCAAGTCAGTGGTACAGATACTCTACCATCGGGTAATTTTAGCATAATGGAGGTGAAAACAACCAATAAGAGAAAGCAATCGACAGATGAGGTAGCCAATCAGATTAGAAAATCAATTTCAATTTTCTATAAAACCTAAACTATATATTTCAAACGTTTTCTCTGCATAAAATTATTATTATTATTATTATTATTATTATTATTATTATTATTAGTATTATTATTTGATAGATTTATCTTAAGGACCTTCTGTTTGAAATATATGTAAGGAAGCTTTGGTTTTTGCAGATTTTTCTCGTAGAAACCTCCAAAAGTTAGTTGATCTTGGTAATCTTTGAGATCATATGATTTTGGATTTGTTGCTGCCACTCATGTGATTGTAGATATTTCTATCGTCAATTTGGCGTATACACTTTTTGAAATGCATGCTTGGTTTTTTTTTACCAATACTTCTTCAAAAATTTGTAATCCAGGATTAGACTGACTGCTATTTTTTACATGGTTTTTGAAACTTCCTTATAACTCAATCTTTTGTTTTTATACCAATTGTTTAATGATTCCTGTTATTACAAAATCTTATTAGTGTCTGTAATTAATGCAGCTATTTAGATAGCCTTATTAACTTAAATCTTTTCACGTCAAATCTTTTGGAGTAAAGTTACATCGCTTTTATGTAAACGCTTCGAGATTGCTGTTAGCTGAGTATAAGCTTATTTTATAATTTTAATTACAATTAAATTTTATGTTTACAAGCACCCGTCCTTTTTTTAATATAGAATGCATTGCAGCAGTTACTTCTTCACCAGTTTTTTTCTTGACAGGTACAGCCCATACCTACTTGAAGAAACCATCTATTACAGTAAGCATACGCCAAAATACTTTGGTTTTATTAACGCAAGGCTACATCTCTACAAAGTCTGCTTGTCAAGTCTCATCCAAAGCACGTATATTAATTTTCCAGCGAGGATAATAAACTAAGGGCTTACTGCCTTATACGGTTGCTCAACAATTTGCTTCGTTCATTAAATGTCTAAGTATTTATTATTTGCATTAGATACAATAAAATTAAATTTTTATTGAAAAATGTACATGAAAATTTGGAAGCTATCTCTTCTTTTTCAAAGCTTTTTAATAACTTTAATCACGTAAGCATTATTTACTACATTCTAGGGCTATTTCAGTGCTTAAACATTCCGTAGTCTATTGTTATCTTAGTTGTACTTTATACCTGTATTAAGTAAATATACAACAACAGAAAAACCTAGGCTACTGTCTCCAGGCCTACCCCTTTTTGGACCAAATACACTAACACTTACTTTAATACTAAAGCAATAATAACATGCATTAAAATATTTATGTACTAGTAGGGGTCCGCTCCCCTGCGCTCTTCCCACGCCAACTCCCAACTTTTAAATCAGTTAAATACTTCACTATTAAATAAATTATATCGTGGAGCTTAGAAGTAGTGGACAGTGGCTGAGAAAAGCTCAAATATGTTAACTTAAGAAAAATAAAATAAAAATCAAAGCAATTTTTTTTTATATTTCACAACCATTCTTACGATCGGTGCGTATAACGACTCTGCATTACTGCGTTACTATGCACGTATATGCTATCGTCATTGGCATAGTAAAAAATCTCGTCAGATTTAATTGTGATATCAATTACTTATACAACCAATGGGTGTGTAATCTTTCATTCAGAATGCTATAATTTAATATAATTTAAAGTCGTTTTTTGGTGTCGTATGAAATTTACATATGCCAGCAGTCGTAACGTTAATTTAAAATTTGAGTAAATTAGACGGATTTTGTAACGGCAGACGATTGCGAGTTACTAAATTGTTGAAGTATAATGTAGAAGGCGTAATAGTTACGGGAGAAAAAATTAGTTTATGAAGTTTTTATTCCATAAATTACATTAAATACAGGGAATACCTTATCATTACCTTTTATATCATATAGAAAACCATTCCCATTAGTTGTAGCTTTTGCTATGGCTATAGACAAGTCTCAAGGTCAAAGTTTTGATAATATGGGATTATACTTGTAAAATCCTGTATTTTCTCATGGTTAATTGTACGTGACTTTATTTAGTAGTAAGAATGAAAATGGAATTCTTGTTCAAATCATAAAGAAAACATTTTAGATATTAAAAATATAGTTTGAAAAGAAATTTTTGACGATGAGTAATAATGTACCTAATAGTAAGAACTTTATTTAAATATTTTTATATGTACAGACAAAACTTATAATTTACTCTTACATTCCATGAATGTATATTGTGTTTATTTATTGTACCCATTTGAACATTCTTTTAAAACAGAATAGGAATAGAGATAAGTCTTAGTGGTTTGATAGGTCTTTATAAGTTGACTCATAAAAAGAGTGATCTTAATTCGAAACTTCCACGGTTTGTATTAATGATAAACTAAATGTTATTTGAATTTATGTCTGCATCAGTATTATTAACTCATGTACATAATAATAAAATATATACACATGAGAACTTTATGCATAGTTTGTTATAAATAATAACAAAAAAAAGCTTAGCGCACCATGAACTTTAAACTTACAAAAAAATTCAAAGATAATTGATATAATTGGATTTCTGGTCGTAACTAGTTGTACAAATGGATTGTTTATCTATTATTTGTATGTATAAATTACACTAATTAACCTTTTAAGCCATGTAAAAAAATAAACGAGAAAAAGTTTTTTGTAAGAAAAAAAAACGTGTTTTTATCACTTAACATTCTTCACGAATAAGCATTTTTACAGTACAGAAATATACATGATGTATTATTTTTATTATGTATCAAATTATATTTTCATCGAAAGACTTTGAGTAAAACATAAATAAATAAATAATCTCTCATCTACCAATATAAATGGTCTTATATTGTGGGACGTTGCTTGAAATGCCCACACAGTTAACTATTTAATGTAAAGGTCAACTTTATAGTTTAGTATATAATAATAATGACGTTTTGCCTAATGACCCCCTATGGATCCATTATGACTTTTAATTTTTTTTTAAGGATGAAATACATCATGGTAATAAGACAGTATTGTCTTAAAGTAATTTGAGAATAAAGCAGATTAAAAATAATAGATTAACCCATATTCGACTCTTACACATCTGTATTGTTACGGGGTGCACAATGCGGATTAACGAGGCGGAGTCTCTCCACTTCGACCAGGCCTGTGTTTGCCCGGATACCCAACGGTGACACTCTCTGTAAAATATTTTGCGGGTCTCGTACGCTAAGACACCGCTGCGGAAGATTGTATCGTGGCTGTAAGGTGTCTGTCGTCGCTTTTCGCGACGATCGTTTATAATTATTAATAAAAGAGAAAATTGAGGCACACCAAAAGAAGTACTCACGATCAAGTTTAAAATAATAAGTGTATATTCAGGGAATATGAAATAATTACAAAAAAAAAGTATTCGCGGGTGTGTAGTGTATGTGTGTGAGTGTGAGATCTCGCTCGTAGAGCGCGATTGCTCGACGAGCTCGCGGCACGAAAACGCAGACCGGGCAGACTTACGCGGGCTAATCGAGGGCTGCTGCCCTTTACAACAGACTGCCTGTTGGCAGGTACTTACGCGGGGCGGGGAGGTCGCTTCTCGAAGCTGCCTTGGATAGGCCGAACTAGGTGCAGTTGGTGTGATCTCGCAGAGGCCAGTAGGCGTCCCTACTGGCTGTGTGCGGAGATCAAGGTCGTCAGACCTGGACTTGGTCTGTCCTTGTTGTCGAGTTCCGGAGCCGGATCACGGCACCAACACTTTCCGTGGCGTTGACTTCACACCACAACTTCACACACCAAAAAAAACGAAAAGAGCAACAGGAGACGGCAACACGGAAAAACTCGCTTCACGCGCGTTTGCTGGCCCAAGCTAATCTGTTTCTCCTTGCTTCCTTTCCTGGCTTTACTCTTTTTTCCCTTACCCCTACTTTCCCATCCCGCTTTCCCACTTAGGTCCCTTGAACTCTTTTTCCCCCTTTCTCTACCTGCCCTAGCCTACTAACGTGGCCTAACGGTGGGGCACCGTTACAGTATATACATCAAGATCTAAGAAGGATGGTATGATCCCTGTTAGATTCCCCAGAAGAATTGTGGGGGGTGAGAGCGCAGTGGGGTCACAAAAAAATACGTGGGAGGCTGTGGGGAATTTTGGGAAAAACGGTAATGTGTCAAATGAAGGGAAAAAATGGTTAATTTTTACCTTACTGTGAGGAAAGGGGGCGTTGGAGGTAGTGAGGGGTAACTGGGGGTCTGTGAGGAGGGCTGTGGAGGGTTGGGTGGAACCGAGATAACTATATAATATAAGAAGATATGTATGTGTCTTTTTTAACATAGCTTTTTGATGATTGGTATAATTTTATTGTTGCAACTTGTATTTCCTGACCACATTTCTGTTATTTATAAGCATAAATGTTCTACTAACTAATTAAGATCATCGTTGGGTGTGTAATCTTCTGGTTGCATTATTTAAGTAGTTTTGTACTAATGAAGTAACAATGCACCTTTTTTTACAAATTATAAGATTAAACACTGGAGCAATAATTTCGTAAACTTATTGCTATTATGGGTTAGTATAGCTCCATTTTTTAGAAACCTTTTTATGATTATTTAAAGTTTGTAATATTCTACTGTGTTTTTCTCAATTATTATCAGAAATCTATGAGAATACGTTTTGATAAGTATCTCTTATAATCTCGCACTTATTGAATAATTTATATCGTTTATTATAATACGTTTGTTTTTGAAGTCCATTCTCAAATTATAAGCTTTTACAATTCTTTTACTTTTCGTACTCTATTCTTCCAGTCTAGCAAATTTTGGGGAACAAGTATTTGTGAATGAAAATTGTTTTGTAAGTTCCTACTAACTTGCACAAAATAAGTACATTAATTCAGATCAATATTACTTAAATCAATATCATTATCACCACTTTCGATAATAATAGAGTCAAATGTTATTTTA
This sequence comes from Copidosoma floridanum, assembly GCF_036245765.1. NCBI lineage: Eukaryota > Metazoa > Arthropoda > Insecta > Hymenoptera > Encyrtidae > Copidosoma > Copidosoma floridanum. The sequence continues at coordinate 12,372,219 of NW_028321894.1, forward strand.
CTTTAACTAAACTGTTCCCTATTTTCTTTGTGATTTTTTTCTCTAACTTTATTTTCTTTATAACAGTTCTTAGTTTTAAAATAATTATGAGTAATGGAAGTAATACATTATTTTTATTTTTTTTTTTTTTTGTTTCGGCAGCAATTTACACTAAAGGGTTTGTAATTGTTTTAAGAGTTTCAGAAAGCACTTTTATATGCTTATTTTTTCCAAACTTAAATAGCCTGTACTTTTATTTAATAGCCTTTTACGCTTCCCCTTATTAACGTAGAACTTTTGTCTCATTCTGATTAAGGATAAGGATAATAACGCTTCAATGGCTTGCAACAGACTGCAACGATTGCATAAGATACATTTTTTACGCACTGTAAAATCACCAAAGCCTTTCTGTAGCAGGCTTTATTTATTTGCTTATTTTTTAATGTTATATCAAATTCCTGTTTATTGTTATTTCAGCAATAAGAGCATTTATTTTTCAATTAAATGTATAACACGTCTAAATTTACGTGATCATTATACATATGTCAAAGAAGGCCCTTACATCCTCCTGAATTTAAAAGCTAAATCATCGAAAAATATTACAGTATTTGGTTACGTCTCAGCTGGTGGCACTATTTTTTTGTGTTTACTTAAAAATGAATACTTAACACTTTTTATAAGCTTAAACAGTTCTTTCACAAACTTTTTCTTTGGTCAATATAGTGATTTTCAATACAAGTACATATTTTTGAACTTCACTCTGTTGAGATGTACGATTAAAGATATGAAGCTACTAGTTTTATCATAATTTAATGGACCACAAAATATCACGCAAGTACTGTCAGGAAGTAGCTCACCATGCTGATTCAAACGCTTGTTTTATCTTACAATGGAGTTAATGTCTATTGTGTATAAATATAATTAGTTACAACTATTTAAATTAAATAGTACAACGCTTATATAGTTTGACCTCTTCACAACAATTTGCAATAAAGCACCCCTTACCAACTCAATGAGATTATGGCTCCCAAATAAATGGTCTGAAATTTTTATATGTTATATTTTAATCTTTTCTGTAAAAAAGTTACCATAGGCGCAAGACCCAAGAAGAGACAGTTTGAGAGAAAATAATTATTTAAGTCACTGATTTAGAAAAAGGTTAGTTTGAGAGGCGGTGCAGTTCAGTATAGACAATGAGTATAGCTCACTCGATGTACAGATATATGATCAGAAAGGATTATGTTAAGTGCGTCTACCATTCTTGACTATCAATAAACGCGATATGAGATAATTCTTGTTGAGTCAGTAGTAGTGTAGCTCATTGGCATGACTGTCTTGTATTCTGAATCTATATCTAGGTGATGAAAAAAAATCTATAGTATGAGAAAGTGCTTTTTGTAAGTGACTGATAAATAGTTGGCTTTATAATTTTTTAACTACACATAGCCAAAAAAATTCTTAATCAGATTTATCAATATTAGCTGTCATCACAATAAGTCTTATTCAAATAGATAAACTGATCCTACTTTGGCAATAAGCCTCTAACTGAGCTTATCGAAGATATTAGCTGGGCACTGCTACAAATCTTATTAGACAGTTTTCTCGCGAAGAAAAATTGGTCGAACGATTCCTGTTGTGTCATTTTTGACGTTGGTCCAAAAGTTAAGTCTATAGTAGATATTAGCTGAGCACTACTAAAAGTCTGGACGCAATAAAGTTCTCTTATCATGTTTATTTCCAATGAAACACGCAATGGAAGAACCACAAATGGGAAACTTCGATGATGAGCCTCGAGTGAAGCTTCTGGAAGAGATTAGCTGAGCACTGCTCACAACATTATTACACAGCGTTTCTTGCAAGAAAAACATGTTATCAAAGAACACTGCGCAGAAAACTTCGACTTCAAGCCACGAGTAGATCTTATCAGAGATATAAGGTAGGTAATCCTGGAAATCTACACAAACTAATTTTATTGAGCAGTGATTATCTTAAACTAAAATGTCATTAAACATCATATTTCATGAAACTTTGACGATGGGCCTTGAGTGAAGCTTATTGAGTACATGAGGTAGAGACGGCTGAAAATCTGCAAAAGCTGATTGAATCAGAGAGTTATTATTGCACAAAGTATGGCTCATATTGGCACAACGTATTACTAAATTTACGGCTAAATGTGTGGCTAAAAGTATGGCTAAATGTCTGGCTACATGACTAACACATTGTCTGGCTAAATGTCTGGACTTGTACAATTTACATACAAATCTGTATGATTTTTCCTCTAATTTTAATCCACATAGACAATCAAGAAAATAATTATATTCATTAAATGCTAAAAAATATATCATTAAACAGTTTGCTAGACCTCGAACTTCAAACGTTGTCATTTGTTTTTTTTACAGGTTCCGAACGCAGTAAAATTATACCTCATAATGATATAATTATTTTTCGTAGCCAAGAAATACTTTCCACGCTTATTCACACAAGTTCTCAGGCACTTTAAAATACGTATTAGAAATGTGAAACAACTTTCTTACCTGGTACGCGAATGATCAGAGTTGGTCACATAAGTCTGCCCAAATGCATATGGGCGATTCTGACGTAACTGACTTAGACGATGCCTTCAGAACGTATAGGTACTTAGACATAATTAAAATGCAGTGATAAAATGATCTGTATTCATGGTAACGATGACGCTCTTTCTTTTTGAATGATTAAAGCCAGATTTTAAGGTCGTTTTAACCTGTGTCGACTTTTAATTTTTTTACTGTTTGGCCCTGACACTGCAAACACTGTGATTGGGTATTTCAACTGCAGGTAAACGTTAAAACTTGAAAATTTGTTGATCTTTTGATCCAATTAAAAGGTAGTGTTTTGGTCATCACACCTCAAAAACCAAAGGTTAATGGCTTTACACATAATGTAGTTGTTTAACTGAAATATTAGAAAAATTCATTTGCAGTGCTCATTTTACTAAGATACTGGCTTAAAATACTGCTAAAGCTATGGCTTAAAGTATGACTTAACATGTATCTTAATGTCTGGCTGAAAGTCTGGCTCAAAGTCTGGCTAAATGTATCAGTAAAAGTATGGCTCGAAGTATGAGTAAATGTATGGCTAAAAGTACGGCATAAGGTATGGATTAAACTATGGCTATAAAAATATGCCTAAGAGTATGGCTAAAAGTACAGCTCTAAGTATGGCACGATGTCTGGCTAAATGTATGGCTACAAGTATAGCTCAGAATCTGATGCAATGTCTGGCTCAATGTTGGCAGCATGCACGGCTAAATGTATGGCTCAAACTATGGCTAAATGTATGGCTTAAAGTGTGGCTTAAAGTATGGCTCAAAGTATGGCTAAATGTATGGTTTAAATTATGGCTTAAAGTATAGCAAAAGTATGGCTCAAAGTATAGCTAAATTTGTGGCTGAATTTACAGCTAAACGTACGACTAAGAGTACGGCTAAAGGTCTGGCTACATGACTGGTATATTGTCTGGCTGAATATCTGCACTTATAAAGTTAATATACAGAATAGTATGATTTTTTTCTCTAAACTGAATCAATTCAGTGCATTTGAAAAATAATTAATGGTAAAAAACAAATAATTAAGGACGATGCTGGACCTTGGACTTTAATTTTTGTTATTTGTTGTTTTGGTACAGGCTAAGAACACAGTAAGATTGTACATAATAACGATATGTTTATTTTTCGAAGCCAAGAAAAACTTTCCGTGCTGATTCACGTAAGTTTTTAGGCACTAAAAGCTGTCTTCATGCAGAAAACTTTAACTTTAAATAAAGAGGCAAACTTACAGGGGTGTAGGCTAGATACTGCTGAAAATCAGCAACAACTGGTTTTATAAGAGAGTGATCGTTGCGAAGAAAATATACTATCAAAGATCCCCACGTAGGAAACTTTGACAATATTGAGCTTTGCTAATGAAACAGACGTTATCTGACAATTTTTCCTGCAAAAAAAATTACGAAAAAACTTATGAAACAATGATGTCCAGAAAACTTTGACGTTCATCTTTGCGACAAGCTTAGCAAAGATATCAGCTGTAGCTCTCCAAGAACTTTGCATGAAGTAGAGTTGCCTCACCCTTATCCAAAATTTTGACGATGGGCCTAGAGAGAAGCTTATTAAATATAATATATGAGGTAAACATGGCTGAAAATCCACAAGAACTCGTTTAATCAGACAGTTATTATCGCAAAGTAACACATTATAGAAGATTTTCGCATGGACAACTTTAACAATAGGCCTCAAGGTAATCTTATCGGAGAAATCAGGTGGGCGCAGCTGCAAATCTTATTAGACAGTTTTCTCACGAAGAAGTAGTTTGTCGAACGATTTTTGTTGTGTTATCTTTGATGTTAGGCCAAAAGTAAGGCCTATAGAAGATATCAGCTGAGTACTGCTGAAAGTCTAAACATAATACAGTTCTCTAACCGTGCTTCTCCCGAAGAAACACACAATCGTATAACGCCACACGGAAAACTTTGACGATAAGCCTCGAGTTAAGCTTATCGAAGATGTAAGCTGGGCACTGATGACAATCATAGCAGACAGCGTTTCTCGCTAAAAAACACGTTATCAAAGATACCTGCGTGGGAAACTATGATGGCAGGAATTTTGTAAAGTTACACGTGAGAAACTTGGAGAAATCGTCGGTCGATCTTGGGTTACTCCAATAAAATTCCCACATTAAAATTAAAAACGTGTGCATACACTTTTGGTTTAAAATCAAGTCAAAAAGAAGTATACTGCCTATCAAATTTAAAAAACAAAACTGAAGCTATAGTGGCACCATGACTAGCATGTGAACTAAAGCTAATACTGAGAGTTACTGAATTATAATGCTTTGCACAATTGACATGCTTAAATAAGGATAACAGTTGAAAAACAGAATTCAATCATAAGCTACTAAAATAAATTAAAATTAATCAATGGGTTTCAGAATATGACACAAAGTATTATGTCATATAATTATTACAACGTTATTATTCATTAAATCAAAATAGTTGTTTTACTTATGAATCTTAAGCATATCCTCGTTATTTAAAAATAACATGTTTTAACTATTCTTTGAAAAAAAAGTTACTATGTGTCTCAAAAGATGATTATTTGTCTTGGAAAAACTCGATCTTGTGTCTGGGAATCAGCATTGATTGTCACAGGGAAAGGTTCAAGATAACGCAAGATCGACAAATAGTAGGTTGTGAAGACTGAACGAGAAAGTGGCGGTGAAGTCAAGATCCAAGCTCACTGTACCTTTAAGCAATAGTGGAAATAAAATAGTTAAGGGAGTTTAAATATAAGATCTATTTTTATCAGCAATTGATTTATCTTTTCTATTACAGAGTGGATTCTACAAATAATAATGTTGTTAAATAATCGACATGTAATTGTAAAGTAGGGTCAGTTTATCTGTTTGAATAAGAATAATTGTGATTACAACTTATACTTATAAACTTGATTGGGTATTTTTTTGGCTATTTATACTTAAAAAATTATAAAACCAATTATTCATCAGTTATTTACAAAAAGCCCATTCTCATACGAGAGATATTTTTTTATCACCTAGATATAGATCTACCGTACAAGGCAATCATACCATTAAGCTGCACTACTACTGACTAAACTAGAATAATCTTATATTGCTTATCGTCTATTGATAGTCAAGAATGGTAGATGCACTCAACATCACCCTTTCCAATCATATCTCTGTACATCGAGTGAGCTGTATTCATTGTCTGTACTGAACTATGCCACCTATCAAACTAACCTTTTTTAAAATCGTCGACTTAAATAACTATTTTCTCTAAAACTGTCTATTTTTAGGTCTTTCACCTATAGTTACTTTTGATTAGAGAGAATTAAGCTATAACATATTAAAATTTTATATCATTTTATTGGGAACCACAATCTTATTGGGTTGGTGCAGGGTCATTTGTCTACTATAATAACATTATTTATTTTTTTGGACGCATACTCATGATCTAACCTCCGTAGACTAATCATCATCTTGCATCGTGAGAGAGGGCACGGTCTTGGAAGAGGGAGGTTTGAAGTAAACTCGCTGGACACAGCATGCTAAGAGCATAGTAAAACTTTTGTATGGTTTTGAGATGAAGAAAGAGGAGAGTATTAACAAAAGGAAAAAAGATTGGGCAGGTAAAAAAAATGTAGTGCTTCAAGAGCAGTTATTATAGCTGCCTCGTAATACATGAATACTCAAAGCAAAAGTGATCGAGATGTAGGGCTCTAAAAAGTGCTTGTATTGCAGTTTTTCACTTATTGAATTATTGCTAAAACACAGCTACATTCTTGGCACAATGAAACATTTGTCATTCAACTTAATACCGTACATCGATAAAAACTGTACGATATTTCACGTAGGCAATTAAAGCAGTGATAAAATAAAATTTATAAGGTCATTTGTAATTAAAGTATTACAACTTTGCAAAATAACTCTTGAAATGAAACCGAGCAATAATACACTTTAAAGTGTTATCAAGGGCAGATATACCATTGATTTAGGACTTAAAGATTGTTGAAACTATCTCTCAGGTTTTACTTAGCGAGTTCTTAAAAATAACACTACTCATAATTCAGACTTACCTGTAGCTGTTCTAAAAATAAAGTATTGAGAGATTAATGTAACATCAAAAGAGAAACTTACATAAATACCAACAAAGTGCACACAATTTATATACTATTTTCATAGGTACCACTTGGATATACAATTTTTTAAGTTCCTTTAGAACTAAAATACTAACTAATTAATCAATAAGGATAGTAATTGAGTCAATTTTGGGGGAAAGTCATAAGTATAGGATTGCACATGGACCCTCTTCAAAATAGGTTTCGTTAATATCAATATACAGAAAATTAATCAAATTCTAACAATTTAGTCTCCAGTTGCATTTGACAAATTGTTTGTGCACCGTAAGATTCATGCTTATCAGCAGTATGCATCATTAACATATGGCAACAGCGATAAAATTCATATTTTAGTTTAACAGTAAGACTTGTGTCTTTTACCATCCAGATATTATTTATATTGTCCTATAAGATTAGTCGAAACAAATAAAAATATGTTAGTAACAAATACCTTATCACCGGATTAACAACTATTATGAAATATTGGCTATCGTTTCTTTTGTGTGCAAGATGGTGTATCTCTTTTTTGTTGGAATAACAAGCAAGCTACATGATTTTCTTGTTTAGTGTATGATGAAAAAAGTTATAAGATAAAATACTTCAACTTTGTTTTTACATCTGATTGTTTAAGACATATTTCGATTGCAATGAGAGTGTTTGGCCTGAAATTCTGCCACCTGCAGTGATGCTGCAGAAGAGCCATCATGGCGTCCTAAATATATACATAGTTATATTGTTTAATATCTATAGACTTGATGATGACCATCACGTCATTGTTTACACATACATGAGTTGATTCGACTCAGTTGAGGCTGCTCAGCATACACTCATGAGGCTTATGACTGTACCTGTACACTAGGGTGTCCCGTATTTACCAATTTTTTTTTTTTCACCGTGCCGCCCCCTAGATCTCTTTTTTGTGCTGAAAAATGAAGATAGCCCTTGAAAAAATCAAGATAAAAGTTTTTAAAAACCGTGCTGAAACTACAAAACGTATTTTTAATTCACGTACACATTATATACTTGATCCAATATACTTTAATGCTCAACTATATTGGAAGTTAACCTGAAACGATTTACATATGACTTTTTTCTTATGTAAAATTTGACGCAGAATCTGTATCTTTACTTATTTTGAGCCAAAACTTACATCTGATTATGTAAAATGCACTTTTACTTCAATGAAAGGCTGTTTTTAGATGATATTTTGCATAAAAATTTCCTCTAAGCTCGCTTAGACTCTTTTAACTAAACAAAAATAGCAATCTTATAGTAAAATCTGGTGTAGTACCCTAATAATTACTTATTTTGCACCGGAATTTTGCATTCAGTAGCGTAGGAAACACTTTTATATCAATTAACTGCTCTTTTTTGGTAATTTTTACAATCAAAGCGCCCTCTTAGCTCTCATTAACTCTGCAACCAATGAAAAAAATTTGAAATCAAGATATATGTATATTTTTTGTACTTTTTACTAATTACGAAGAAAGAAGAAAAAAGAAAAAAGGCTCTGCCTGAGTGACAAATCTCACCTAATAACTCCTATGAGATCTCAAATAAGATTTCAGATGAGACCTCAGATTTTAGCGAGACTCGTTAACAGATAATTACTCATCTGTTCTGCATGCGTATGTACGAATCATTCTATTATAAAACCATTCTATTACAATAATAACTTTTTTCAAATTATACAAAGTGTGTAGGTGCGGCCTTCCAAAACGATGCCGTTAATGCCAACACAAAAAAATTTTACTAGTAGTTTCATACACGTAAAATTTCATGTGAAAATTTTTCAAAAAATGCACTCCTAAACTTTTTTTTTTAGGAAGAGTTCCACAAGGAATTTCACGTTCTTTGTAATAATCCATGGGGGTTTTTACATAAAAAATCGATAAAACATTACATGTGGAATTTTAAAGCATGTTGGCAATCTAATCGATTAGCCAGACCCAATCTGTTAGACAAAAAATTCCATATAGAAAGTATTATGTTTTCAATAAATTTAATTAACAATTTGACAACATTAGATGTAACTATCTGTATGACAGCACCATACGTGGGAGCCTAAAGTTTTTTGTTTAACAGCACACATAACAATATTGCTCTTGTTGCTTTTAAACACGCACAACTCTTCAACATGTGAATAAAATTAAAAATTCCAAAGTAGATTTCTGAAAAAAGAGATTAAAAAAAGTTACAATTATTTACAACCACATAAAATACTATCAATACCATATAAAAGTACATATTTTAAACTTAAATATCTACACGTATAGAATTAAAATATATTAATTCAACGATGATACTAATGGACGCTGCCTGACGGTTTCGAACATAAATTAATTTCACTAGCGTGGTCACAGTTTAGGTGTATGGTTGTTAGTAAAAAAAAGAGATTTTTTATTGAATTTTCTATAATTTAATCTTATATACTATAGTTATAACGAGTACTGAAAATTTATTTGTTGTACGATTATTAAGTCCATAGTTGACGTACAAATATAAATTGTAACATAAAATATTTTTTTTTACTGACAACCATACACCTAAACTGTCACCACGCTAGTGAGATTAATTTATGTTCGAAACCGTCAGGCAGCGTCCATTAGTATCGTCGTTGAATTAATATATTTTAATTCTATACGTGTAGATATTTAAGTTTAAAATATGTACTTTTATATGGTATTAATAGTATTATATGTGGTTGTAAATAATTGTAACTTTTTTTAATCTCTTTTTTTAAAAATCTACTTTGAAATTTTTTATTTTATTCACATGTTGAAAAGTTGTGCGCGTTTGAAAGCAACAATAGCAATATTGTTATGTCTGCTGTTAAACAAAAAACTTTAGGCTCCCAGGTATGGTGCTGTCATACAAATAGTAACATCTAATGTTGTCAAATTGTTAATTAAATCTATTGAAAAGATAATACTTTCCATATGGAATTTTTTGTCTAACAGATTGGGTCTGGCTAATCGATTAGATTGCCAACATGCTTTGAAACTCCACATGTAATTTTTCATCGATTTTTTATGTAAAAACCCCCATGGATTTTTACGAAGAACATGTAATTCCTTGTGGAACTCTACCTAAAAAAAAAATTTTAGGAGTGCATTTTTTGAAAAATTTTCACATGAAATTTTACGTGTATGAAACTACTAGTAAAATTTTTTTGTGTTGGCATTAACGGCATCGTTTTGGAAGGCCGCACCTACACACTTTGTATAATTTGAAAAAAGTTATTATTGTAATAGAATGGTTTTATAATAGAATGATTCGTACATACGCATGCAGAACAGATGAGTAATTCTCTGTTAACGAGTCTCACTAAAATCTGAGGTCTCATCTGAAATCTTATTTGAGATCTCATAGGAGTTATTAGGTGAGATTTGTCACTCAGGCAAAGCCTTTTTTCTTTTATCTGCTTTCTTCGTAATTAGTAAAAAGTACAAAAAATACCCATATATCTTGATTTCAAATTTTTTCATCGGTTGCAGAGTTAATGAGAGTTAAGAGGGCGCTTTGATTGTAAAAATTACTAAAAAAGAGCAGTTAATTGATATAAAAGTGTTTCCTACGCTACTGAATGCCAAATTCCGGTGCAAAATAAGTTAATATTAAGGTACTACACCAGATTTTACCATAAGATTGCTATTTTTGTTTAGTTAAAAGAGTCTAAGCGAGCTTAGAGGAAATTTTTATGCAAAATATTATCTAAAAACAGCCATTCATTGAAGTAAAAGTGCATTTTACATAATCAGATGTAAGTTTTGGCTCAAAATAAGTAAAGATACAGATTCTGCGTCAAATTTTACATAAGAAAAAAGTCATATGTAAATCGTTTCAGGTTAACTTCCAATATAGTTGAGCATTAAAGTATATTGGATTAAGTATATAATGTGTACGTAAATTAAAAATACGTTTTGTAGTTTCGGCATGGTTTAAAAAACTTTTTTCTTAATTTTTTCAAGTGCGATCTTTATTTTTCAGCACAAAAAAGAGATCTAGGGGGCGGCACAATGAAAAAAAAAAAATATTGGTAAATAAGGGACACCCTACTGTACACATACATTTTCAGTACATACAAGAATGGTATATATACTTGTATAGCTATGTATACATTTAAAACGCCATGATGACTTTTCTGCAGCAGCGCTGCAGGTAGCAGAATTTGAGGAGAAACATTCTCAAATACATATACATATACACGTTTCGAAAAACACCTTTTTAAAAATTAAAGAACTAAAATTGACAAAATTCAAAGGATTTATTTAATTAAAAGGGCGAGACCTAAATGGTGACCAAATGATCACCCATCCAAGTACTTATGGCACCAAATGCAGTCTTAACCTCAGAGATCGATGGAACTGCAATTCTACTGTTGCGCTACCGCGACCACTTATATCTTAATTTTAAGAAAAACGATTAAGAAAGACTAAAGGTACAGGAGAAACTTGCTTTAAATGCGTTTTTGTCATTGACAAACCAAGTCGGTTCTGCAAAGATAAAAAATTTTTTTGTTCTAACACTTGTGGAACTATGTAATAATGGTCAATTTTGTCACTTACGCACAAAGAACGAACATAGGCTAGAAAAGGGCGTAGTTGTATGTTTGTCACCAAGTGACGTACATTGTTTTCTTATCAGGATGCAGAGTGCTATCTTGGACCCAGTAAATCACTTTTTGCTCGTGCTCTCAAAGTAATAGCCAGGGTCTAAAGTGCATTCTGAAGGTGAAAAGTGGCAGTTGCACTTTGTTCTCATAGTAAGAAAAGTAAATTTAACTGTTACATGAACTTTTTTCTAATATTACAGATTTTTGTTTATAACAAAATCTGTAAAATTCGACTGTGTTAGAATAATTAATTTCTCGCTGCATGTATAGAAAATTAACTTAAGTGTGTAAATCTTCTGTTCATATAATTTAATTATTTGCCATAAAAAATGATTTATTTATATTTATACATGTTTACACTGTTAAAAGTTTATAAGTGCTTTTGTTTCACGTAAAAACGAGAATACTTAATTTTTAGTTTATTTCTTGCAAATAAAAGCTTTTAGTTCCCAAAAATCTTGAGAGCAAATGTTAAGGAAAATTTGTAGAAAAATCAAAAAGTTACGTACAAGTCTCTACATGCAAATATGGTGCAACTGGTCTAATATAATCTAGTTTGTCGCAGCACCATTATCGAGCATAAGTGTGAAAAAGCGATTTTTTTCACCTTGGACAGACAACCTTATGCTTATAGGCTCATCAACTACGCAAAGTCACATGCACACACTGATGTGGGCGGCTTCTATTCCGTTGGTTTGTTCATTACTTGTGCTTCAATAATTCGTGTAGATGCTGATTTAGTCTTTGAGACTCACCTTCAAACAAAAATTGACGTAATCCACTTAAAAGTCGAAACGATGTTAGAAACGGTCATCTCCTTATTGGTACTTATTTTGAAAATTTTTATTTTTATAACTTCGTTTGAAATTTTATTAATTCATTATCATAATTATTATTGTTATTTAGAGGGTATCTAATATTATTTCTCAATATAGGAGCTGGTCCTTTTATAAACATTTTTTACTAGGAGTACAAAGGACTTCGTAACCTCGATCTACCTTCCAAAAAATTTAAAAATAATTTGAATGATTTATATGAACAGCGAAAAAGGTACCCTGATCAGCCATTCTTATCGCATTAAATAGGACAAGTTAATGAATACCAAGTAACAAGTCAGAGATACAATACTAATAGGCAGTATCGTAGTGACTAGAATAATATTAGACAATATTAATAATGCAGCAATGGACAGAATCAGGCAAGGGACAAGAATTTTCAGAATTTAGTAGACAAACTCGAATTATTGTCAGGATAATTTCAGACGATACAATAACAAACATCCTAACGATTAACATACTCAAAAAATAATATTTCTGATTATTAATATAGTTGAAGATATTGAACCAGAGTTAAGAATTATTATATGTACCCTTAAAATAATAAGTGTAATTATTGTTATTAATAAATTTTAAGATTAAATTATCAAAATAGGAATTTTCTAAATCATCATTTAAACTGAATTGTTTGATCTCTTAGTCAACTCATTTCAATCATCGTTTAAAGGTGAGCGTCAAAGATGAAACTCAACTTATACACTAAATTTTTAAGCACAAGTAATAAACATAGCAACATAATCGAATCCGTCTATATTTGTAGGTACAAAAGATTCAACGTAAACAATGACCCTAGAAGCCTAAGGTTATTTGTCCTGGATGAAATAAATCGCTTTGCCACATTTTTGCTTCACAATAACGCTGCGACAAACTGGATTTTAGTATGCCAGTTGCACTAGTATTTACATCTAAAAATTTGTAAAATTATCAATTTTACTGAAATAACACCTTACCAGTTACAACGTGTACCACTATACACGGAGAACCTATAATTTTTATGTTTTTCTAAACAATTTTCTCGTCAAAAATAGTGATATATTAAGTCGAAATTTTCGTAAAGAGTAACGCGCCACATTGTCGTATTATCATAATACTATAGTATCAGATAATGTCGAAATGAATTCCATTTTCTTTTTAAAGACTTTTATAAGAATAGAGTATTTGGAAAAGGATAAAAAAAAACCACAGTAATAAATATTAAAAAACAAGTGAAAAACTTAAATTTAAGTTACTACTGTCTATACCAATAAAAAACCAGAGTCTCTCAGTAATAAAATCAACCTAGAAAAACTTAATAACAAATGCATTGTAGGCTAACCCAAGAAGTCAAATGTACTTAAATGTTGAAAGTTTAAAGACATAAAAGCTGATATGCATTATTAGAAAACTATGACAAATTGATTCCATCAAAAAAGGTAAAAACTTTATGAAACTCAGTGTTAATAAAACTGATAAAAGTGGTATACACAGAAAAAAGGACTTACGAGATGACCATGGTACAATCTAACTCATTAGCGCGCGATAGCTCAGTCAGCTGGTTTGTAGGTGGGCACACAGGATACCACGGTTTGATTTTTAGCCAGAGCGACTCTTTTGAGCAAGTACCTCTGTCAATTTATACATTTATTTTTTCACCACACAAGGCTCCTCTTGAAGGAATGGGCACCCTTATCTCAGCAGAATTGCTTATCACTTAGATTTTTGACTAAAGTGATATGTGTGACATCATCATCACCCCAATCAATTGGAAAGACTATATTCAATATTTTTAAACATGTAAGCCAAAAATATAGCACGTAACCAATATTAGATTATGTAAACCAATAATCAAACAATATGCCTTGATGTAAGAAGACTATACGTTCTGGTTTACTATAAAATCCTGAAAATAAAACATTCCGTTAGAAGGTATATACAAAAGAAACATATCTTATTCCATGACATTAAATTTAATAAAAATTCTCCGAGTGTGAAACAACATTGCCGTAATAAAAAACACCTAGGGACTAAGAAGCTAATCGAATACACACTTTAGGCTCGATCAAGTCAAAAAGTAAGGAATAATTCAATTAATACTGATTCAATTAAAGGGTACTTGCCACGTGTAGGTATAGTACAAAATGATGTGTATCTATGTACGGAATAGTAAAAAACTTCTTAGAACATCATTAAGCGAATAAATGGTATTGCATATCAATTGTCTCACAACACTGATATAATAGAGCAGTTGGAAAAATCTGCATATTTAATAGCTTTAAATTTGTCAGGTGAATACTAACAAATTTCTATATCTCAACAAGATAAGTATAAAACAGCTTTTTTCGACACTCCATGAATATTACCAAAGGAGACGATTTTCCAAAAGCTTAAAAAACGTGCATGGTACGCTCCAATTACTTGTAGGTCTTCTATTAAAAGGTTTATTAAATAATAAAATGACAGTGTATTGAGATTATATCATTATTTTTGTAAAAGATTTAGTCGATCAAAACCGTGAAGTAGGGATTTTTTCTGACCGGTTAAGATCAGAAAATATTGTACTATAGCCATGTAGAGTAAAATTTTTGTAAAGAGAAGGATCATAACTGGGATGTATGGTAAGGCAACGAGGAACTTAACCAGAACACAAAAAGATACAAGCCAATAGAGAAGTTTCTCAATTAGATACTAAGAAAGACGTAAGACGATTCGTGGAACTAGCAAGGTACTATAAGCATCTTATTAAAGATTTTTAAAAAATAGCAAAGCCACTATCAGACTTACTTAAAAAAAAAAAAAAAAAAAAATCAGAATAGACCAAAATACAAGTAATATGTCTCTAAATACAACAAGATCATCTATGTCAAGAGCCTATTTTACAATTTCTCAACTTTAGTAAATAATTCGAGTTAACAGCGGATGCATGTAATGACGTTATTGGAACAGTTCTAAATCAAGAAACAGAGAGGTTTCACCACCTTGTCATCCATTTTTAAGAACTCTTAATAAAGCTCTCAAAAATAAGTCATTTCAAGACTGAAAAAAATGCCAAGCTGCACTTTATGCAATGCATCATTTTCGTTTTCACTTGTTGAGAAATGAATTAATTTTTGTAGCAAGTGCCATAGATAAACAGGATAATGAAGAGAATGACAATGAGACCGAAGGGGAAGAGGCACCAGACCAAAGTGTGCCATCTAACAGCGATACCTTTATGTACTTCTATAACGCCCTCAAGTGGATGGAGCGGCAACCCGAATGCGACGACGGTGAGCAACTTCTTGCCTTCCAGCGCCTGCGTGACCTTGCCGCACGAAAACAAACTTTAACGTTGAGGCAGCTTACTCTGACCAAGATTTTCAAGGAAGCGCACAGGACTTCGAACATTATCTGCCATGGCGCTGATGCTCTCTCTCTCTCTCTCTCTCTCTCTCTCTCTCTGCGTATTGTGAAACATGTGTATCTCGTATCATGCAGGGCAGGGTAACTAAGCGAGTAGACGGTAGACACTTGAAATGAGTAATAGTAAAATTTATTATAAAAAATACATATGTATAAAAATTATGCCTCTATGATGAGTACAGCGCGTGAAGATATCCTACTAGCTTAGCGCTCTTTGGCAGACTGTGTGATATATCGCGGCACATAGGCGCTCGCTTGAGCGACACTCCCACACGCTTACACTTCGTCTTACTATCATTGCGGGGCACACATACATCACGATTTCTCCCCTTTTTATAATCTCGCTGCCAGACGTTTTGAGCGTCTGGGCTTCGTGATTTCAGCATCGATAAGCTGATTGCGGTGCCGCTTACAGCTGACTCCTGGTGCGACATTAACTCGGTACGTAACGGGCGACACTTGCTTCTCAATAACACCATGTATGCGTTTCTTTTTATCAACACTATAGCTTGAGGCCATAACGCGTTGACCAGGTGTGAGCTCTGGTTTCCGTGAGCCGCGATGGGCTTTGATTTGTTTGCCCTGGTTCTTTTCCATCACCGCACTCTCGGTTGAACAACAATTCTGCGGAACTTTTGCGGGTCATGCTATGTTTACATGTTCTGTAATCGAACAAAAGAATGTTGATTGCGTCTTCCACGCTCTTTCCCCCTTTTACAATTTTAGTAACCTTGTGTTTAAAAAATTGCACGAAATTTTCAGCAGCTCCATTCGTCGCAAGATAGTATGGTGCTGAAAACGAGTGCTCAATTTTATATTTTTTCGTAAATTGCTCAAATTCAGCGCTTGAAAATTGAGGCCCGTTGTCAGACACGATGTGTTTCGGTAACCCGAATCGCGCGAATATCTTCTCGTATTCTTCGATCACGCGGTAAGTTTTAGTGTTCGTTTTGAAGTCGATAATTTCGGGCTATTTCAAATGCACGTCGAGTACTACGAGGTACATGTATCCCATGAACGGTCCTAAAAAATCTGTGTGTACGCGCTGCCACGGTTTTTCTGGCCACGGCCAAGGCGTTAATTCCGTTTTTCCTGGGTTTTTTTGTAGTTCGAGACAGCATTCGCAGGATTTTGCAATCGTTTCGATGTCGCTGTCAATGCCTGGCCACCACACATAGGATCTTGCGAGCGCTTCCATTTTCACGATGCCCATGTGAGAGGCATGAAGTTCCCATAAGACGGTTCGTCGGACGCTTTCCGAAATTATGATCCTAATGCTCCAAAACAGGCAATTATTTTCTAGTGAGAGTTTGTTTCTTTTATTGAAATAGTCTTCTAATGATTCCGGTGCTACATTCGGCCATCCATCTTTTACATAAATCATTACTTTTCTAAAATTTTCATCTCGAATCGTTTCCGTTTGTATTCTTTTTCAATTGGTCGATTCGAAACTGCACTCGATATAGTGAAAAGGAGTCAAGTCGTCATCAAATAAGTCCGTATTGTCCTCAATGGGTAACCGCGATAGTGCATTACAATAATCGTTTTCCGATGACTTAGTGTATTTAATTTCGTATGAAAATCCGGATAATAAGTACGCCCAACGTTGCAACCTGCTTGCTGCAGTTAGGGGTATACCCCTTTTTGGGCCAAATGTATATTGCAACGGCTTATAGTCGGTGCGAAAGATGATTTTTTGACCGTATACGAAGTCATAAAATCGTTGGAAACCAAACACAATTGCGCTTGCCTCCTTGTCAACAATTACGCGATTTATTTCTTTAATTAGAATTTTCTTGGATGCGTAGGCTATCGGCCTTTCAGTGCCGTCTTCGTAGTGGTGTGATAAAATAGCTGAAAGTCCGTACGCTGACGCATCGCAAGCTAGGATTAATTGTTTAGTAGGGTCATAGTGTGCTAAAACGCGTGGTGATATTAGTTTATTTTTTATCCAATTAAACGCCTTCTCACACTCATCATTCCACTCTAATGATTTTTATTTGCACAGTCGTATAATGGTTGCAAGTTGCATGACCTATTTTTTTAAAATCTCGCGTAGAAATTGATAAGCCCTAAAAATGAGTTTAGTTCTTTTAATGACGTAGGCCTTGGTGCTTCAACCATGGATTTTACTTTTGACTTTGATTTGTGTAGTCCGTTTTTATCAATAATGTACAATAGGATTTCTATTTGTTCTTTCAAAAATTCGCTTTTAGCTACGTTTAAACGAAAGTTGCAATCTAACAATCTTTCGCAAACACGCTTGAGTCTGTTGACATGCTCTTCTGTGTTACTACCCGTAACAAAAATATTATCTAAGTACGCTATGACTCCAGGAATGTTTGCCAAACATTCAGCTATTTTCTGCTGAAAGATTCCTGGGCCTGACGTGACTCCCTCTCCCATTTTTGTACATTAAAATAATCCTAAATAAGTCGTAATCGTTAAGTATTTGCGGCAGTCTTTGTGAACACTCAATTGCATGTAAGCATGCGATAAATCTAACTGTGAGAATAATTGGCCCTCATGCAAGGTTGCAAATATGTCATCTATTCGATGGAGAGGGTATTTATTTATTACCATGTATGGATTTATCGTCAGCTTGAAGTCGCCGCAAATCCGAATTTTTCCATTCCCTTTTACCATTGGTGCGATCGGTGTCGTCCATTTGCTCGTTTCTACTCGCTCTAGATGACCTAACTCTATTAGTCGAGTTAGCTCCTCTTCAATTAGAGGTTCCAATGCATGTGGCGCATGTCTCGTTTTAAGTGCGATTGGTGTTGCACCTTTTTTTAAATAAATTTTTACCTCGCTTTCATTGTAGCATCCTGGGCTTTGCTCGAAAAGTAACTTATATTGAGTTGCTAAGTAATCTTTCATTCGTACTTCGTCTTCTATTTTCAATAACTTATTCGAACTAATTTTGTTTGTCAATTTATTTAACGGCCAACACTCAAGAGACATGAGCCACTGCCTACCTATGAGCGGTGGACCTTTCCCTGGCATGACATAAATATGTAAATATCGCGTGGTGTTAAATAGTGTTACTTTTACGTCATGTAGTACGCCTGTTATTTTGAATACTCTATCATCATACCCGTGTAGAGCATTGCTTGTTTGCGACAGATCATGTTGTGGAAAATATTTGTTTTTAATACTTTCGGAAATTACCGTATAGTATGTACCCGTATCGATTTCCACTTCGATCAGTTTGTCATCAATGTTTACACTAAGGAAAGCGGGATCAGCACACTCACACGCAGTTGGTTCGAATTTATTGTTTATACTACTGTTTTCACGCATGACGAAGAAATCCATGTAATAGTGTACTCGTTCCAATGTTGTCTCTGTTGTGCTGCTGCTTGATTCTCCGTCCTTGTTATCTTCGTACTGGCTATGGTATTCGTGCTGATATGAAGCAGCCTCGGAAACATTGTTGTCCTCTGTGTACTTGACTGGCTTTGTGTTGCTTTTACACGCTACTGCAATGTGTCCAATCTTGCCACAGTAGTTACATTTTGCCTGCTTAAATTTACAGTCCTGTGCTGTGTGATTACTTTTGCTACACCTGTAGCATTTGAGATTGGTCTGTTTATTACTTAAATTTCCTCTGCTTGATTTGTAGGCATTAAGGCTATATACCTCTGTGTTTTTGTTTTTTCCTTCGAGTGTCTTGATCGACTTTGCCGCGTTGCTAACCGCGCTCTCACGTGCCTTGGCTTCTTTCAAGGCCGCGTCGTAAGTCAACTTCTCTACTTTAAACAAGGCTATTCAAGTGTCTTGGTCTTGAATGCCACACACGAATTGGTCTCGCAATGCTGTTGTAAGGTAATCTTGATAATTGCAATGTAACGACAGTTTTTTTAGTCTTGCTGCGAACTCGGCTATCCTTTCATGATCACCTTGCCGTGCTTGATGAAAATTACAGCGCTCCATGACTTCCGATGGGGCAGGTGCCAACTGTTCGTCCATTAGCTTTTTCAAGTCTTCGTATGCTTTCGACGCTGGCTTTGCTGGTGCACTTAGATTCTTCAGTAGCATATATGCGTCTTCATCCAGTCGCATAAGTAAGGCCACTGGTTTGTCTGCTTTCTCAACCTTCTTGGCTATGAACAGTATTTCAAGCCTTTCGACGAAGGCTTCCCAGTCATTTTTACCTAGCGTGAATGCCAGCTTCGTTGGGACTGTCATGTCTTCCTGTTCGTGGTAATCGCAAATCTCTTCCGTGTTATCGTTACTTGAACCACTAGCCATCTCACTTCCTTGTTCTTCCCCGATCGTCGGTTTGCCTTCTCTAACTGCAGTGACTAGTTGTCTACGCAGTTTATCAATCGTAGTAGCTGCGTCGGCTTGTAGTCCACGTGCTACTAATTCTTTTACTAATTCTTCTTTAGATAGTTTGTATATCCAGCTGTCTTTCACTTCAGCCACTCTTTGTTCACTATTCTTTTCAGCATCATTGTCATTCATTGAGGTTTTATGATCGAAAAACTAAAGATTTACAAGAATCTCACCTCACCACCCGTGCACGTATGAATTCGCTCCCTCGTCACCACTGTGAAATATGTGTATCTTGTATCATGCAGGGCAGGGTAACTAAGCGAGTAGACGGTTAACACTTAAAATGAGTAGTAGTAGAATTTATTATAAAAAATACATATGGATAAACATTATACCTCTATGATGAGTACAGGCCGTGAAGATATCCTACTAGCTTAGCGCTCTTCGGCAAACTGTGTGATATATCGCGGCACATAGGCGCTCGCTTGAGCGACACTCCCACATGCATACACTTCGGCTTACTATCATTGTGGGGCACACATATATCACACGTATTATTCTATTTTTTAATATAATTCCTTGTATGAATCTTACTGTTTTTATTTTTTTTTTTGCTACTACCTCTATTATTGTTGTGAATTTTTATACTTCGAATTTTTTTTAAGGCCTAATGGGGTTAAAAGAATTTATTCTATGTGTAACGGTTCGTTTTCTTTTTTTTTTTTTTTTATTACCAGTCTATGTCCTATTATCCAAATTTTTGATTATCCTAATTGACCTCGGTCCCAATTATTTCAGATAATCGTCGTTTTACTGTATATTGCACAAGGATTTCTAATGTACCATGTGCTGCTATGTATATAAAATGTTACGTGAGCATCGTCTAGCGCGTGGTGTATGATTGAAGACTCTTTCAGCACAGAGAGAGAGAAAGAGAGAGAGAGAGAGAGATTGATTGATAACAAAGTTTATTATGCCAAGGATTCGAGACCCGAATGGCAAGGGTACACATATCATATAATAAAAGAAATTTACAACATAAAAAATAAATGTATACATACAAATATTAGCTTTACATACGGCGATTTATAAGGCCACGCAAGCAAGGCGTCACTAAACAGAACCAGTAATATATAAGTAAATAGCTAGTTACCCTTAATAATTACAATACTTACAATAGTATTACAAAATCCACTAGATAGTTTGCAGGGGAGGGCTACACTAAGTCAAGCAAATATCTGTATAATGCCTCCTTAAATGAGGACGGTGACTCAATCGTTTTGATGCCAAAAGGCAGCTTCTCCCATACCTGTAACGCCGTGAGCGCAAAGGAATGCTGGTAAGTGACCGTACGGGCCACTGGCCTAAGTAATTTGGATGCCCCGATTCTCTCAGATCTCCGCAAATTGACCACCTCAGAAAAAAAATCCCTAATGTAATCTGGGCGGCCAGTCGTTAGCGTGCAATGCATTACCACCCCAAGGAAATATCGTCGACAAAGAGTCAGTGTAAGCCAGCCTAAACGTTAAAAATAAGGCCTCAATTCAGCATCACGCCTCAGCTGGAACACGTAACACACGACAGTGTTCTGCAATCGCTGGAGCTTCAGTTCAAGGTAACCAGACATGTCAGCAAAAACCAGGCAGCAATAATCAAGGTGAGGGATAAACAACGCGCCCACCAGCACCCCCCGGAACCTCACCTAAAGGGCCTCACCACCACGGCGAAGACGGTGGAGCATGCCATGAATCCTAGAGCACACCCTGGACACATGTCAGTTCCAAAACAAGTCCTCACTGAGGACAACCCCCAGATTTACGACCGAGTTGGTCAAGGCAGCAGGATGGCCTCTCAGCAATATTGGTGGCAGACTGGCTTTGTCAATGCGCATATAATGCTGCATTGAGGCATATAGCAACCCGTAAATTTTCCTGTCATTAAGCGTAAGTCCCCAGTCGCCCGTCCATCCAACCACCGCCTTAATATCAGCATTGAATAGATGTATCGTGTCCCCCAGTTCCGACGGCTTATATTGAATGTACAGTTGCAAGTCGTTCGCAAACAGCATTGCTTTACTGTGTCTCAGGACAGAAAGAATAAAATTGATGAATATCAGAAACAGAATAGGACCCTGAGATGACCCCTGGGGAACCCCCGCGGTAACAGGGCATGCCTCAGTGAGTTCACCGTCAAGCCCCAGCACAGCGATTGAGTGTTCAGAAATATAAGAGTGCACCCAACGAATAGCCTTAGCCAAGAAATTAGAAAGAGCGCAAGAGGGCTGCATGACCAATTGTGTCAAATCCGCGTCGGAAGTCGAAATAAACAGCCAACGTGACAAGACCCCGATCCATTTCCAACCATATGTCATCCGATACCTTAAGCAACGTGGACTGAGTGCTATAGCCACGCCGAAGTCCAGTCGGTAGTGGCGAAAGAAGCGACTTGTCCTCCAAGTATTCACAGATCTGGTTTGTCACCAAAAAGTCAAAGACCTTGGCGAAATGTGCACCATTAGCGATCGGGCGCGTATCACCTGAATCAGCAGGGCACGGCACCTTAGAGTGAGGCACAATGGTGGAAAGCTTTCAAAGAGAAGGATGAGCCCTTGTCGACAGAGATTCATTAAAGAGATGCACCAGGTAGTGGGCGACGTCACCAAAGACCCCAGAGAAATAAGCCAGGGACAATCCATCGCTACTGCACCCCCTAGACGTGCCAAGACAACGATCCATAGCCCAGCGCACCTGGACCACATCAAACCAACAAAACCAAAAAGGGTCAGCCGAAGAAGGCAACGAGTCAAGAATCTCTTCTAGCTCAAGCCGGGAGCAAGGAGGGGACGAGCAAGACACCCTGGAGTAGTGACGCAGCAACAAATCATGTGCCAGGGTCATCAGTGGCGATCGCAGCCTAGCACCTGCTATTCCAAATCGTCCAAGTATGCGCCAACACTTTGCCTGGTCCCTTTCAGCCGACAACAACGATCGCAAATAAGACTCACGTGAATGACGAATGCAAGCCTTCAGCCTCCCGCGCAGCGCTCTGTACTTAGCAAGCCCACCAGCGTCACCCAACCGCCTAGCCACCCTATACATACGGTCCCGACGTTTGCACTCACTACGTATTTCAGCCGTTGTCCAAGGTGCCGGTGCTCTGCAGTAGTGACGCTCCCGAAACGGTGCGTGAAAGTTGAGGGCCTCTAGTTCAGCCCCACGAAAGGCAGCCAGGGAGAGCTCAACATTCGATCCAAAGAGGTCACCCACCCAAGCCGTCATGAGGTCGCGCAGGGTATTAGAAAAGGCCTCGACAGAAAAGCTTCTGAAATCTCGTGACCGGTAGACACGCTCAACCATAGCCGGCGCAGGGAACTCATAGTTAATGAAAAGGTAATCGTGACCAGCTATGAACGGCGCCTGAGACTGCTGTACCCGTTGGACTCTGTCACTCGTATCAACGATAATAGTGTCCAGCCAGGTATGAGATGTGTCGGTATGGTAGGTAGCATCACATGGCACGAGGTGAAGGGAATACTCCGAAATCAGGCGACGAAGGTGGTTGGCGTAGTACTCCCTCTTAAAGAGGTCAGTATTAAGGTCATCAGCTATTATGGAACCTAAACAACAATGTGCGTGTTTGTTAAAAGATTCGAATAATGATGCGAGTACTTGCCCCTTTGGGCGTCTATAGACAACGGCGATCAGAAGTTTGCACGATGGTAAAGAGGTAATTTCTGATAGTATATATTCTGTCTCATTTACTTGTGTAATTTGTGGAGCTTCAAAGACGCTAAATTCCAAACCAGTAGATATGTAAAGGGCAACTTCTCCCCCCTGCATGTATTGTCTCTTTTCTGTTGTAGAGAGCAAGCCACAGTCGTTTCTGACCAAGTTATAACCCAGAATCCCATAGAGCGAAGAACTTCTCGCGGGGATAAACCGTGTTTTAGAAATACAAAAAATATCAATGCTTAAATCAATTAAAAAGCTTTTGATCTCCTCATAATGGTCAGCTACCGAGTTTGCGTGAAGATGCGCAACACGAATCACAGGCCGAGATGGACGATCAACAGCGGTGGAGGACAGGGTCGCATGTCAAACCAGCTTAGCCAGATCTGCCTCCGTACAGATCACCTCTCTTTCCAATCGATCATCTTTCCGCGCATATATATGGCCTTCTCTAGCCCAGACGTATTTATAGCCCCTTTCAGCAGCTCTGTCTTTAGCTTGGAGAAGGAGCTTGTAAATAGTGTCAGGTACAATCTCATTAAAGCGAACGGTTGAGTCCATTTGGGCTTTGGGTAGTAAAGCACTCAATTTTAATTTACCATGCTGTCGCGCAGCCCACAGAACGTTATCATGAACAAATATAGACTTAAAGCGTACTACATATGCAGACAACAAGCTAGGGTTATGGGCTGACGCTAAAGAGCTGGATCCACCACCAGCCCGATCCTTCCTACTTGGGATCCGCCTGACCTTAAGCACATCATCATTAAATTTGAGCAAATTTAGGATGGTCAGAATTTTCGTGAAGACTGACGCAAAAGACTCGTTGGAGTCAGCCAGTACACCGGTCACCTTTAGTTCAGGTTGTGGTAGAGGATTACGTTGACTTTTAATCTCATCCATCTCCCGACGCAGCTAATCGGTCTCAGCCTCGAGCGAGTCAATCTACTGCGATTGCACATTAGCCTGCACCACATTTCCTCAAGCTTGCTATTGTTCGTCTGTAGCAATTGGAAAAGGGACGCAAAACGGTGGTTCTCATCGAAATCTCTCCATCTGATCGGCATACCACCCTCCTCACACCCCCTCATAATCCCTCCACCCCTTTGCTTATCCACACTACTCGCGCCACCACCACGCATTGGATAATTATAATTAATTTATGGCACCGTTCCCAATCTATCCATCTGTCTCCAAGCAAATTCATTAGTGTGCCCCCGCTGCATATATGCAGACAGTGGCAGAGAGGCAGCACGACCCTGCAAACCATTTACAAACTGAGATGAGCCACTCAAGCCATCAACCATATCAAACTCATGATATGTAGCATTCATTTGTGATTGGATTATACCCCTCACGGAATCGTAAAAGTGAGCAAGAGACGTGGATACATCCAGTGGTCTGGGATCATCGACATTAACATTGCGTTTCATCTCGCATCTGAAGGAACGCGCACAACAATGAGTGGCTCGACGCGAACCAGAATGCGACTGAACACACCCCTGGTGGAAGCTATTATTGCAATCTGGAAGTAAACAAGTCCAAGACTTCGTTCTAATTGATCGTTTACACTTTTTACAAATACTAGTCATAACAGTGGTACGACGTAATGAGTCAATGGTAAAATAGACAAATATAGCAGATATAATGTAGCCACGCGATATAAATAGTTAAATTCACATGAGTGATAATGCAGAACAGAAAACAAAGTTAAAACTCTTTGCACACAAAAGTCCAGCTAAATCAAAAAATTTGCTAATACAAGCAAAGATTGACATCAATTCGCACTTATATAAATAGTTGGTTTCGGTTTACAATGGGAAAATTTAAATTCAGAGTTATTTTAAAATTTTGTTACAAATTAAAAGAGACAAACAGGCTCACAAGACGATACAATGAATAAATAAAACACAGGTTAATAATGGCTCAATAAAAAGTGTATGCAAGTGCTACTAGATAAATAGCAAGACAAGTTTAGAGGGGCATAATCAAAATAAGCGACGCGCTATATATTTCACGCGTCTAAGGTAGATACCCAGTCCCTTAGCAGCGGTAACATTTAGCAAATAACAGCAAGCCTGGCTAGCCAAGAGCTCAGCGACACAAAACAGTCTGTCTTCAAGGGTCGCACAGTGCTCCAATTTATCAGCACTCACACACTCTGTGTGGTTAGTGCGATCGAACGTTGACAGGTGGCAGTACGGTACTCACGGTTCCATGGGCAAGGAGAAGCTCCCCAGGAGGCCGCTGATACTGAGCTCGGTGAAAACAATAGCAATGCTCACCAGGAAACTGGGTACCTCGCATCGCTTCAAGCCGCCTGCCGAGAGGTAACAGGCAGCTCTGCACATCAGAACTGCGAGCCAGCCAAACAGCAGCACCTTGAGGTTAGAGCACCAGCAGGAAGTTCAAAACTTTTTTTTCGAGCACCGGGTGGCCAGAACCACCAAAACACCAGGTGAGAGCCTATCCGGGCTCGAAGAGAGCAACACCTGTCAACAAAACTCCAACAGAGATGTTAAATAACAAAAAACAGCGATAAAATCCGGGAGCAATGGAAAAATGTGTAAGCCATTATGCACCTCAGAAAACAGAGAGAGAGAGTAAGAGAGAGAGAGAGAGAGAGTGTACCTGACATGCAACTTAACTCTTTTTCTCTTTAGGATAGGAGGAAGCAGAATGGTGCCTGCCTACGTACTGTCATAACAGTTTTCATACATTTTTGCGTTTGTAAGTAATCTTCTGCCTTTGCGTTTGTATATTCTTTAATATCATTAAAAAATTTTTTTAACAAGAATAATTAATTCGTAAAACTATGTATTTAATTAAATTTTAAAATTATTGGTCCTGCTGAACGTTTATTTCTAAGCTGTAACAGTTTTTTTTTTTAGGCGTTCTTATCTTAAATGTATTATTTTTTGATAAATAAGAGTTTGGCTTAGAAGAATACTAGTTTTTTTGTCGTTATTTATTATAAGAATCTGATTTTTTGCTAGATTAATTTTCTCACACAATAGTTTTTGTAAGTAAAGTTTTTAGCCACTTCCTTTTTGTTACCTGACTACGTAAGGAAAAGTGCTGGTATCATTTGTACTTCCAATTTTAACAATATATTTTCTATTTATTCACTGTGTTATTGTGTTTTTATAAATAGGTAAAGGACTTTTCTAATCAGCAGATCCTGGATAAATAATGTCTATTATTTAAGCAGGACTAAGAAAACGGATTCCTTCGATAAGCAGATTCAAGGCAGAAGTTGATAAACAACATTTGTTAGGAGATCTGTTATTCAGGAGTATATCTGTATGTTTAGTATATAAGATCACTAACTATTTTTTCTTCTGTTAAGCAACACACAATGTTGGATTTTTTTTTTCCTTTTACTTTCAAGACAACTAATTTTTCTTGTTTGCTCTATTCTTTAGTTACTACTGTATTATTATTGGCATTATTAATTTATTTATTTTTTCTTGTATAACAAAATACTGTACATACTGTGGTCTCCACAAAGGCACAGCGTATACATCTACACATTAAGAGTCTACCCACACTGCACTGTATGCGGTGTTATACGTCATTTATTAACATGCTTCTCTTAATGGTGTTTTTGTTTATTCCAAAAAATGATTATAACTCTCATTAATCTTGCCTTCAATTTTAAACTAAAGGTTGTAACGTGTAGTCTCCCGCACCTTTGCGGGTTATGGGACCCACATACAGTCTAACTTATTATTTGTTGATACGAAAGAAAAGAGACAAAGTTCTATAAGATATGCGTGTCAACGTATCTTTTTCTTGCAGCTTCAGTTGATGTGAGTTATTTACTTTTATATGACCTTTAAATATTATTCACTATTAGTTTGAATAGTCTTAAATTCTGTCAGTCTATTTGTATTTATTTATTTTAAATAACTAGTACAAAAAAAGATATAGAAAACAAAAGAAAAAAACGAACTAGCAGTCACTCTTTTGTTAGTTACTTTATTATAAGTAATTAAGTTTGGCACTTGATAAGCGGCAGTGAACTACTGACTAAAATGCCGTGCAAAGTAATGCACCTTGGGCAAAGCTTTAGTCTTAAATTATTTGTTTTACATACTTTAAGGTCAGTACTTGCTGACTTCATGTGTTTAGGCTTAGTGGCTTGCTCTGGTTGTCTTTTGACACTTTCGAGAATTACGAAGTACCCAGTCAGCTACATTAGGGGGCGGCTTTTGTTAAGAATGACTTTTTTAAGAGTCTTAAGGTTTTAGTAATAAGAAAGAGAAAAATGTTATATGAAATTGACTAGAAAAAAATTTAATAATAAATTTATTTATACATGCAAGTTGTCATTTATCATATGATGCAATTATTTCAAACAAGTGTTTGAAAAATATTGTATGATATAATGTTTATGATGTGCTTACTCAGTTCATGAATATCTAGATTTACTTATTAAAAAATGTACAAAAAGTTTATCTATGACATTTCCACGCAAGATGAAAAATAAAAGTCAGAAGCATTTTTAATGACACATACTATACAACAGAAAAATGTTCCTATTTATAAAGCTTTTTTTTTTTTATTGATTTCATACTATGACTCCTATTCAAAGACAAAATACTATGTTTTATTTTATTATGGCTTATCAAATAGAGTTCTGTAAAAAAAATAATAGAAACTGAAAGGCTGACACTTCTTTAATTTTTATTTTTTAATTATTTATTATACATAATATTATGTATATTTGTGTCATTCTCTGATGGCCTTTAAAATATTAAAGAACCAGTTTAATTACTAAAATTTAATCAATTTTATATTTTCTAGCGTTAATGATTACCATTTTGTTGATCAGATACATTACAATCATAATTGTAGTATAAACATAGTTTATGATTGAAATTTAAAATAAGTGGTTATGTAAAAACGCTTTACGATTACTTTTTGAACTTCATTAAAAATTTATCCAAATTCAATTTTAAAAGTAGCAAGATTAGCTTGTGATGGTTAAAATAAAAAATATGAGCTTCTGATTCATGTGTACAATAAACAACATTCTGTAGTACCGTGTTATCTTTAATAAGATACCGTAACATATTAGTAGACGTAGCTTTATAATTACTTTTTTCTACGAATGACTTTCGAAAGCATATGCTACAACGAAAATGTTATAATTTATTTATAAATTTTTATATCAATCAACTAATAATAAGAAAAGATGAGAACTGAAAAAAGAATCTTTTTTAATTGAATAATTAGTTACTTGTTCAAAAATTCTGAGCTCTAAAGAAATAAAACAAGCGCTGATTAACAAGAAAAATAGCGATTATGCGGAAAAGGATTTCTGAAGATAAAAAAAATTTTTTTAATTTAATAAACAATGGAGTCACATATTTAATTTTATATTAAACCAATTTAATAAACAAACAGTACCTCAATTTTTTTATTAAAAGTAAGATACGAATCACAGCGTAAGAAAAAGAACCAATTACTCATTATGGTGGTGAAGTGGGTGGGTCACGTAGATTACAAGCACAAGATTGCTGGATCAATTCTTGTAGACAGTGCACATAACGGGAAGATAGGTTGTTTGCCATCTTCATCTAATATAAGTGCAGTACAGCAGGGTGGAAGAGAATGCGTAGGACAGAACGGGGCAAGCGAACGGTAACATACAAAATTCCATTAAGTTACATATTTTTTCAAGATCACAAATCTAAAACTGTTGATTTACTCTAAAGTGCTAAGTGTGCCTATAAAAACATAACTTTAAAAAAATATTTTTTTGTCTATAAAAATTTTTTCAGATTCTGGTCACTATTCTCAGTCAATATAGGTAAATATTTCTCTGCAAGGCGTGTAGATATTGCGTAAAAATATAGAAAAACTTGCTCCACTACACGTCTTATTACTTACGTATGATTTTTCTCTAAGTATCATTCTACTTTCTAACGAGAAACTGTAAACTTGACTTGCTACCTCACCACTAAGCTCTGGTAAAATAATTAACAAAGCTCTGAGTTGACTCTACGAAAAGGAGCATCATTGTCACTACACATTAGGGCAAAAATCTTTATATGAGACAAACCCACAAAATGCATCCAAAAACGTGAGGCTTGAGTTGTCTTGGAGACTTAAACACAAGTACATACAATGGAGCACATATATTATTTTATCGTCTTTTAAGTTTGTCCTGGAAAGCCTATAAAAAAAAAAAATCCTGCATACATAGCGCTTGTAGAGTAAAGGATTAGGAAGGCTGTAACCTTCAAGATTGTTATGGATGCATTATCTGTGGCATAGTTAGTGCTGCATAGTAGGTATAAGTAGTTATACATTGTGGAAGAACCTGAATAAAACTTATTTCTCAATAAATTATTTATTATCTATTTAGGGTACTAGGTATTAACATGAGACCACTATGCTGCGTAAAAAAATAAAATATCTGAAGTAGTAGTTACAGTAAAGAATTTTTAGATTGTAGAAGTATAAGGTACTTGTCACATCAAGCAAGAATTAAGTTGCGTGGGAGCGTGACGAAGTAAGTTTGAGGAAGCAGACGAAGCCTTGGCAACTACGCTACTATTTACTTCAGATAAGAAATCTTTGATATCCATATTCTTGCCAATATGCCTTATGTGCTTTGGTTAAATTGTAACTCTGTATTTCTATTTTGCAGCTTTATTGACATATATAAGCCAGAAATTTGTTAGAACCATGAGAACGTGGTATTAGTATCTCAAAATGCTCCAAATTAGATTTTTTCGTGGCTTAGTATTGGAGAAATGGCCGTATCTTTAAGTAAGCTACAAGCCAAATTCTTCCTGCATATAAATAGGGTAAGCGTGTACTTAAATTCAAGCAGAGCTGCCATCAGTGTAATATTGGCTGCAGGTACTTCCTAGTTTCACAGTAGGTAGCTTGCAACGTTGAGAGTTCTGAGTGGCTAAGATGGTAGACCACTTGCTTTCCATCAGGAGGGGTCGGGTTCAAGACTCCGCTCCATTACTTCCTTCCATGTTACCCCCAAGTAGGAGGTATCTTTTATATGACCTTATCACTAGAATATAATGTACGTAGGCAACTTTTAAATGCATTTTACCGTGGCACGTAGATTTACAGGTAATAGTCATGAACAACGATGCCTTAGGAGAGAGAAACGGGTAGATAACTCTCAAAGTAAAATCATCCTACAAACAATCAATAATACGAATAATAAAATATATGTGGAAAACCTAATTCGTATGCGTATGTATGAATTCAGCCATTTAAATAAAGACGTACGAGACATGGCGCTGCTAAGGTAATATACTTACTCAGTAACAAATTCTTAATATGCATAGAAATTTAAATATCTAATATACATTGACATCCTATTATCCTAATTCTAAATTATAAGCGTTTTAAACGTAACACCTGGATTTGGGTATCTGAATCAAGATTTTATGTTAATAAATTAATTTCCAGCAATAAATTTTTGATGTGGTAGCCTAAAGCTATCACACCACTGTTTACCTATACATTTGGGACAAGTCATTGGCAACTACTAAGTCCTATGATAGTGTATGTATATATATGTATTTGTATATATATTTATATATATATATATATATATATATATATATATATATATATATTTGACACATTACCTAATGTGTACTCTTGGTGTCACGGACTACGAGCAAGCAGGAAAGAGAAAAACTGAAGACAGTAAGAGAAGTTAAATGTGTGTGAGGTATGAGTCAGTGCACGTATATGTAACAGAGAAAAGTAAGATAAATAAGTCTGCAATGCATCAGAAACAAATCGAGGGCCTAGTCACCTCGTCAATTTTTTAACTTTTGGAACCTCCAACTATTTTCGGGTTTTTGCGAGCGTTGAAGATTTTCAGATTTAAGAGGAGGGGCTCACGCCCCTAAGGCTGACTATACATAGTATAGTTTGTATAACATCAGTTATCACAGAGAGTGAATCATAAAAACGAGAGTTAGGAGATTACAGGGTAAGTGACAGGTGAGATAGGTAACAGCAGACTAAATCAGGTCCAATCAGACATAAAAGAGAACATCAGAAAGAGAAAGAGATTAGTGATCAAGAGAGATAGAGAGTAACCTGATGGAATATGTAGTAGGAAATAGGGAGAGTAACCAACAAAAAGAAAGGAAAGCAGCAGCAGACTGACTTGTCAGAAGTCATCTGTGCAGCTGAGCCACGGCAACGACCAGGGAAAACTCCAAGTAGCACTGTGTTACAGCGAGGATTGTAGAAAGGTAGGTGTGCTGCGTATAGCGTACTAGGATTGTGTAATGTGAGAAAGTTTTGGGGATGATCTGTACGATTAAGTGTGTGCGCATTGGTTGACTTAGGGATGGGGAAATCAAGGAAGCATAAGTATGTAAGTATGTAAGAGTGTAAGGTTTATCACGAGGGCTGTAGTCATAACGTTGCTACAATTTTTGGTGCTGAGGACACGTGCGTGGAAACGATAACAAGTACGAGTTGTGCTTAAAAGTATGTGTGGATGTGTGATGTGGGTACTGGTCACTGACAGCTGAGCCAAGTAAAAATTTGACGGCAAAGACGACCAAAAGGGGCTCGCACCAAGACATCTACCTCAGATGCAGTGTACCGACATATTTTACTAAAATATAAAGTAAAGTCACTAAAACCGTTGTAATTGCTCACCACAAAAGCTACTTAACCGATGCTGCAGGAATTTTGCATACTGATTCTTGACACTTCCTGGATGGTTTTAGTATAGTTCTAATCCTAAAAAAATTAATAACAATTGCAATAAATAAGCTTAAAGTTTTGTATAAATACGCTAGCTTTTCACTTCAGCTTAGTGTAATCCGCTAAGTGGCGTCGAAGCTATATCGAAGATACCTGCAGAAGAATTAAGTAAGGCTGGTTCTTATATGCCAGAGCAATGTACCCAATACCATAGTCGATCATTGGCAGTGACTAAGGCATACAGCTGGAATTCTTGCAGTTGGGCATCCCGGCTATCAACAACACTGTTCTCTAATGGACAAGCGACTTACGTCAAACTCCATCCCAAGCCACCAAGATTAACGAGTGCCATACATATAAGGATGTTTTACATGCTAATGTCTCTGGCAAGATACCAGGAGATGGGTCTAGCAAGAGCACAACCTGCTTTAGCTTCATGGGGTTTTATGGCCATTTTTCTAGCCATTCTGGGGCTACCAGAGGAGATTGTGTATCAACAGCACTTAAGAAAAAGTAACCCTAGGGAGTCTGGAAAGCATCAACGGTCTCCTACTTAGCTGTAGTCCTAATGACATACCCGCAGAGAAGGTATTATCGAGCCCCACTTTTTTGACTAGTGGTGAGCGGGTAAATATCATATAAACGAGCATGAGACGAGATATTTTTTGGTCAGCAGCGTACCTCCCTCCAGTACAGTCTCCGTATACACTTATATAAAGACACCAAAAGTAAGGGTCAAGCTACCCGCAGCCAGCTCTTCATCATTGAGAATAATAATAAGGAATTGTTGAAAGTCTTAACACTAGCCCTTTTTAGGGTCATCATAAGTATTGACATTTCCTGCTTTACCATCAATACATTTTTAATGCTATTTCTGGCCACAATTCTTCAACTAAAAGAATATATAGAGACACCCACGATTCAACTAAGTCAGTCATTCACTGGCAGGTGTTACAAGTGGAGTTGTTCCTTACAAATCTTGGAATCCTGGTGACCGATTCAATATTACTCTCTTGACTTTAAAAATTCAACCAGGAATCACCCGTCCCCTCTGAGGTTAGCACTGGGCCAACTAAACATCCATAAAGGAAAAATAAGCTCTAGCAAATGGGACAGTGTTCAAGAGGCAAGCATTGCAAATCAATCTTTCCATTTAAAACTACCAAAACAACTGAGTCTAAAAAAAAGGTGCTTTATACTTGAACGTTTTTGGCGTAATGTCAGAAGACGTTGGGATAAAGCTCTACAATCAGCTCCAACGCTTCAGATGCTGTAGTTTCCCTCCCAATCAGTCTGGTGTTACAATAACAGGCCAGTGAAGATTACACTGACGTTAAGAGGTAGTCACGTTTGCTTTAAATTTCAGACAAAAAAGAGTTGAGTTTACTGAAAAAACTCGCTGGTCCTTGTTAGAGCCATTACACATCGAACTATCTTGCCAAAAAATTTATTATAACTTAACAAAGTTTACAAAAAAAGTCCTTTAGGGCTTACAAAAATCTCAACCATACTTAAAGTAGGAAGAGAGTGAATGTAAAAGGAGACTTCAAATGCATTTAATGTATCTAATTTAAGATGTCAAGAAACTGACACAGAATATTTATAAAGATGGAAGCAACAGCATCAAAATCGATAAATAGAGAATTAATGTAAAGAGTAAGCTCTAGAACTTTGTTGCTCTGGTAACAAAATTTTGAGAAAAAACTAAAAAAATTTTCAATTGTATATTAAATGTGAGTTTCAAACCTTAACAGCTTTTAAAAATGGAACGTTTCATACATTATACGGCAGAAACTTTAAATCAACGATCCTTTAGGGCCAACGGTTATTTTAAAGCACAATTAAATTTCTTTACTTTTAACAGTGCATTTTTTTTTCAATAAAACTGTATCAATTTCAAACTAACATGTTTTTAAGAAGAATAATTTTTTTTTGAAAAGTGTAAGGAATAGATATAAGATCTTCAGCTAAGAATTCTAAGCGTTACACGTTAACACACGAAGATGTTCCATTTAATGAGTCTTGGGCAAAGCTGACAGGGGATCATTGGTATATATATACATATATCATATGTGTGTTGGGTAAGAGAGAGAGACAGGAGGTGTGGGATTTTAGAAAACTGTAGAGGGCGAATCAATAACGTAGACATACTGTATGATTTATGCAAGTGATCGTGTTCATTAGTAATTAGTTTCTCGTTCATCCCCTTTCTTCAATTTTCTTTTAGGAGTGTTTGGCGTTCTCAAGTCAGATGCTTGTGACAGATTTTCTGGAAAAAAGGTGTTCAGTATTCAGAAATGATGTAAGGGACATACGAAAAGGTTTTATAACAGGATAATACGAGGGCTCTTCATCGGCTAAAAAACCGTCGACACAGATCTTATTATTTACTGATTTACGTTTTGTCAAATAAAACTGCTACTTACAATACATCAAACAACCAAGCTGGAGAAGTAACAATATAATCTGATCGATAAAAAAATCATAATTATTCTTTAAAGTGCCCTTAATAATAAGCTATAAATCAAAGTTTTATTTAATAAGGCAATTTCGCTGGACAATAATTGCACGCTTATAATCAATGATTAAAGTAGTAGTAAAATAAGAAATGGAATTCAATACGTCCAGAAGGTAAACAAACAAACGTCGATACACTTTAATCATTGTATCAATAGGCGCATATGAATAGATGGCAGTACACTTCATACAAGCACTCTCTATTACCATCCATACATGCCCTTTCTCAACATATAAGATATAGGAATTACTTGACAATACAAATCTACATCATTTCTTTTATAAAAAATTTTCCTTTAAAGAAAATAATTCAGAACAAAAAAAAATCCTCCACGGGTACGGATCAAACACACAACCTCCTGTTTACTAGACAGTTGCTCTACCACTTGAGCTACCAAGGAGCTGTGCATTCACTCGCACCATAAATTTAGATAAGTTCTTGTTTTTAATTCTTAAGCTGTCTTAAACCTAAGCTTGATAATTTAGGCATGTGACTCTACTGCTTATTAGTAAATTATAATTTAATACGTCCAATAGGTATACAAGCAAACGTCTATACACTTTAATCATTGTATCAATAGGCGCAAATGTATAGATAGTGGTACTCTTCATACAAGCACTTTCTATTACCATCCATACATGCCCTTTCTCAATATATAAAATATAGAAATGACTTGACAATACAAATCTACGTAATTTCTTTTTCAAGAAATTTTCCTTTGAAGAAAATAATTTAGAACGAGAAAAAATCCTCCCCGGGTGCGGATAAAACACACAACCTCCTGTTTACTAGACAGTTGCTCTACCACTTGAGCTACCAAAAAGCTGTGCATTCACTCGCACCATTAGTTTAGATAAGTTCTCGTTTTCAATTCTTTAGCTGTCTTCCACCTAAGCTCGATAATGTAGACATGTGACTCTAATGCTTGTTGGTAAATTAGAATTTAATACGTCCAATAAGTATACAAGTGAACGTCGATACACTCTAATCATTGTATCAATAGGCGCATATGTATAGATGGCAGTACTCTTCATACAAGCACTCTTTATTACTATCCATACATGCCCTTTCTTAATATATAAGATATAGAACCTACTTAACAGTACAAATCCACATAATTTCTTTTTCAAGAAATTGTCCTTTGGAGAGAATAATTCAGAACGAGAAAAAAACCTCCCCAGGTGCGGATTGAACTCAGAACCTCCTGTTTACTAGACAGTTGCTCTACCACTTGAGCTACCAAGGAGCTGTGCATTCACTTACACCATAAGTTTAGAAAAGTTCTCGTTTTTAATGCTTAAGCTGTCTTTCACCTTAGCTCGATAATGTAGGCATGTGACTATAATGCTTGTTGGTAAATTACAATTCAATACGTCCAATAGGTATACAAGTGAACGTCAATACACTTTAACCATTGTATCAATAGGCGCATATGTATAGATCACGGTACTCTTCATACAAGCACTCTTTATTACTATCCATACATGCCCTTTCTTAATATATAAGATATAGAAATTACTTAACAATACAAATCCACATAATTTCTTTTTCAAGAAATTTTTTTTTGGAGAGAATAATTTAGAACGAGAAAAAAACCTCCCCAGGTGCGGATTAAACTCAGAACCTCCTGTTTACTAGACAGTTGCTCTACCACTTGAGCTACCAAGGAGCTGTGCATTCACTTACACCATAAGTTTAGATAAGTTCTCGTTTTTAATGCTTAAGCTGTCTTTCACCTTAGCTCGATAATGTAGGCATGTGACTCTAATGCTTGTTAGTAAATTAGAATTTAATACGTCCAATAAGTATACAAGTGAACGTCGATACACTTTAATCATTGTATCAATAGGCGCATATGAATGGAAGGCGGTAATCTTCATACAAGCACTCTCTATTACCATCCAGACATGCCCTTTCTCAATATATAAAATATAGAAATTACTTGACAATACAAATCCACATGATTTCTTTTTCAAGAAATTTTCCTTTGGAGAAAAAAATTCAGAACGAGAAAAAATCCTCCCCGGGCGCGGATCGAACACACAACCTCCTGTTTACTAGACAGTTGCTCTATCACTTGAGCTACCGAGAAGCTGTGCATTCACTCGAACCGTAAGTTTAGATGAGTTCTCGTTTTCAATGCTTAAGCTGTCTTTTACCTAAGCTCGATAATGTAGGCATGTGACTCTAATGCTTGTTGGTAAATTAGAATTCAATACATCCAATAGGTATACAAGCGAACGTCGATACTCTTTTATCATTGTATCAATAGGTGCATATGAATTGATGGCGTTACTCTTCATACAAGCACTTTCTATTACCATCCATACATACCCTCTCTCAATTTATAAAATATGAAAATTACTTGACAATACAAATCTATATCATTTCTTTTATAAGAAATTTTTCTTTGAAGAAAATAATTCAGAACGAAAAAAAATCTTTCCCGTGTGCGGATTGAACACACAACCTCCTGTTTACTAGACAGTTACTCCACCGCTAGAGCTACTGAGGAGCTGTGCATTCACTCGCACCGTAAGTTTAGATAAGTTTTTGTTTTTAATTCTTAAGCTGTCTTTCACCTAAGCTTGATAATGTAGGCATGTGACTCTAATGCTTGTTGGTAAATTAAAATTCAATACGTCCAATAGGTATACAAGCGAACATCGATACACCGTAATCATTATCGATCTTTGGTGAAAGACAGCTAAAGAATTGAAAACGAGAACTTATCTTAACTAACGGTGCGAGTAAATGCACAGCTCCTTGGTATCTCAAGTGGTAGAGCAACTGTCTAGTAAACAGGAGGTTGTATGTTCGATCTGGACCCAGGGAGGATTTTTTCTCGTTCTAAATTATTTTCTTTAAAGTAAGATTTCTTGAAAAAGAAATTATGTGGATTCGTATTGTCAGGTAATTTCTATATCCTATATATTCAGCAAGGGCATGTATGGATGGTAATAGAAAGTGCTTGCATGAAGAGTACTGCCATCTATACATATGCGCCTATTGATACAATGATTAAAGTGTATCGACGTTCGCTTGTATACCTATTAGACGTATTGAATTCTAATTTACCAACAAGCATTATAGTCACATGCCTACATTTTTGAGCTTAGGTGGAAGACAGCTAAAGAATTGAAAACGAGAACTTATCTTAACTAATGGTGCGAGTGAATGCACAGCTTTTCGGTAGCTCAAGTGGTAGAGCAACTGTCTAGTAAACAGGAGGTTGTGTGTTTTATCCGCACCCGGGGAGGATTTTTTCTCGTTCTAAATTATTTTCTTCAAAGGAAAATTTCTTGAAAAAGAAATCACGTAGATTTGTATTGTCAAGTCATTTCTATATTTTATATATTGAGAAAGGGCATGTATGGATGGTAATAGAAAGTGCTTGTATGAAGAGTACCACTATCTATACATATGCGCCTATTGATACAATGATTAAAGTGTATAGACGTTTGCTTGTATACCTATTGGACGTATTAAATTCTAATTAACTAACAAGCAGTAGAGTCACATGCCTAAGTTATCAAGCTTAGGTTTAAGACAGCTTAAAAATTAAAAACGAGAACTTATGTAAACTTACAGTGCGAGTGAATTTACAGCTTCTCGGTAGCTCAAGTGGTAGATCGACTGTCTAGTAAACAGGAGGTTTTGTGTTTGATCTGCACATGGGGAGGATTTTTCTTGTTCTGAATCATTTTCTCCAAAGGAAAATTTCTTGAAAAGGAAATTATGTGGATTTGTATTGTCAAGTAATTTCTATATTTCATATATTCAGAAAGGGCATGTATGGATGGTAATAGAGAGTGCTGGTATGAAGAGTCCTGCCATTTATACATATGCGCCTATTGATACAATGATTAAAGTGTTTTGACGTACACTTGTATACCTATTGGACTTTTTGAATTCTAATTTACCAACAAGCATCAGAGTCACATGCCTAAAAAGTAAAAAATAGTTCAATACAAGCAATTTTTTGAGCAAACTTGTACATTGCTTCTACAACTCCCGTATATATTATAATTACGAAAAATTGTTTATGGTCAATATTTTATAGAAATTTTACAAATGGTATTTGGAATGTCTCGAGTTTATTAAAACACAAAAGGATATAATGATAAAAAATATTTAAATAAATTACAAATTCTAGATTATTCATGCATTTAATTATTGAGTATTTTATCTAAAAGTTTTAGAAAGTAGTATAAATTGGTCAATGTCATTTGGTGCTAAACTAAATGGTGAGTTAAGTTTAAAGTGTTGAGATAATATTATGTCTAAAAATCTCTAGAGCCTCAATACACTGGCAAATTAATGGTATTTTTCCTTATGAATCTGTAGCCTTGGAAAATTTTTAATTCAAAATATAAAAGAGGTAAAGTATTTTTTTCAAGCACTGATGCTTTTACAAAACCAAACTAAGTAATATTGACTTTAGTTTGTGTACTTCATGCAAGTCTCATATTAAGTACATGAATGCCTTGCTACGTTGAAAGTATATGAAAACGTTAGGGCAAAAGTTAATAATACTAAGTACTTAGTTTGGTTGAGTTAAAAAAAGCTAACAGTTTTTATATACTGATTTCAAAGCCTTATATGGCAACAAATTTGTGATAAATGATTTTTTTTATGGCTAGTGTACAAAGGCTTTAGAAGTTTCTTACGAAATAAGAACTCAACATATTGAACTGACCTAACCTATTAGTTTTGTTAAAAGCTATTTGTGTAAGGATATTTTATTGACTTATAATATAGACTTTGGAAGTCAGCTACCTGTCCTTATGAAATCATAAGGATCTTAAAAAAAAAATTTTCTTTCTTAGTGGCTAAAACATTGAACTTTAGTTTCATAATACAGCAGTTTACAGTAATTTGACACCAGGCGATTCAAAACAAGGTGCTAGAGATATTCTACCTTTTAGTAGTTTTATAATTGGGTTCTTAGAGACATTACAGTAGGAGTGACAATATAACAAATCCAGAAAATATGTCAAGCTGTACATAGTATAAGCTGACTCACATTTACTGCCTCAATCAGAAAATTGAATATTAAGCAAATGAAACTGGAGAATGAGGAATCAAAGAATTGTATATCATTTCATAGAAAAATACGTACTATAAACTGGATTAAAATTCTTATAAGACCTTATAAGAATATAAAACGAGAGAGCTTTTACTGATTGAGTAGTGTTCCAACAACTTTAAGTTGTTTATGACCTGAGAATAGAAAGCCATGATGAGAACGGTTGTGACAGTTTTTGCTTAATATGTCGAAGACTTCGCGTATTTGTCTAGAATGGACAACAGATTGATAAGGTTTATATTTATACAGTCTTATAAAAATGTTTGGCAGGTGCAAAAATGGTGATTATGTGTCTCAGCACTTAAAAGACTTTTGAATACTAATCATTAATCTTACAAACACTGAAATTTTCTTCTTATCTTTCCTTCATGCTCTGTAATAATTAAAATACGGCCTCTAGAGAATCTATAAGAATTGAAATTTTAGTGGTAGGCAGATACATAGTAGTTATCTTTAACACTAATAATGGATGTACGAAACTTTCTTTACTTACGTTTAATTACAGATTAATAGTCACAAAAATTTCTTGACCTCTTAAAATTTCTATAGGGCTGCTAACAGCTTGCAACCTATTATTACAGAAAAACTAGAAGTCAAATTTGAATACAATCTTAAATGAGACTTAGAGAAAGTTAGTGTGACATATCTGAACACTGTGTAAATTTTTAAAGATAAGGTGAATGTCCTAATTATTGCTCATGTCCTAACCATCGATCAATTTTCTTTATATCCTAAAATGCATTTTCTTAAACATAAAAGAGTATTATTGGGGCACTAAAAAAAAGTTGTTTTGATATAAATCTATTTTGTTATTTATTAAAAATATAGCTGAGGCCTATAAAAAAAAAAAAAAATTAGGTGACCGATAGTTAGGACATGTCGTCTCCTTGAGTAAACGATAATGGGTACATTCGTCTAATGTGTGAGTAGGCCTTTCGATGAGTTCAGAGTGTAAAGTTAAAAAACCCTATTAAAATCATCAATAGTGCTGGGAATGTTGTAAAATACATGAAAAAACCTAGGTGGATTTCACTATACTTTTGAAAGCTTTAAGTTTTGTAAGTTACTTTTAAGCCTATGACCTTAGCTGCGACACAAGATCAGTACGTTTTTTATAAGCACATATTTCAAAGAATCTTTGCTTGCTAGATTAAGATTGTATTTTGCATTAATAATACAATTACTGTAGGTGAGACTTAAGGATTACCCGTAAGGTCCAAAATGGTAATACATTTAAGTAATCTTCTAAGAACTGAGATTTGTTTTATGTGTTTAAAACAGAATGATACTCCAATGCCTTAGTTTGTCTTTGTATTATTAACCAAGTTTCGAATGCAAGTGACCAGTTAAATCAGGTACTACAGAAGAGACCTACCCTTAACGTTTGATTTATTATTAGGCATGTTAAAAGACAAAAAGTAAAGCTTTAAAATGAAAAGCTGATGCGTAGTCAAAAGTAAGCTCATGTGTTAAAATATTTAAGCAATAGGTACTTATGCTATAAGATAAAAATTTTCTTGGCCTTGTGGTAGAGCAAGATTAAAAACAATCTCTTTACGTATGCGTATGTGTACGTGGACTCTATTTGGGCATATAACATTAGCAGAAATTTTTATCTCTGAATCAGCAACAGTATACGGCTACTTTTTTTCAACGATAAGTAGAAAAGTGAAAGTAAGTGGTGTATGCTTGTCAGAGCTGCACAACTGATTGTAGAAAACAAGAATTTATCTAGAAGGGAAATAATTTAGGTGAAAAAAACATGAAAGTGTAGCGAGCTGACTTTACTATCAGAATTGACGAACCTCTACTGGCAAACGTGGGTATATGTGTGTATGGTGCTGACTTTTCTCTATGTACCGACAAATTTATCGTAACTAAAATGGTTGTTTATAAAAAAATCGTATGGGCTTTTACTGTCAAATCCAAATTTACCTCCAAGAAGAAAGTTATTTTGCGTAAGTATGACATAGATTGACAGATGACACAAACTTATGTGAGGCACGCTAGTGCCAAGAAGAAACAGGAAATTATTGTAGACATATAAGTAGCAAAAGAACTCTTCACTTCAGAATTCGTAGATTTTTATGGTCTTACTTACAAACTACCTTTTCTTACTTTGTTTATCATATTATAAATAACAATGCAACACTGTCAGCTTGACTTCATCTCTGACAGTGCAAAAGGCTACATAAAGTGAGTGCAAAAGCTGATTTCGATCATGCCACCCTTACAATATATATTTCAATTTTATAATAAGTTATAAACTATCTTATTCTAAGAGTTAAGAAAAAGAATCTTACATTTGTTTGGAATCATTAATACATAACTGCGCCATCTGCTCCTTTGACACTGGTAGGAGCTTACATTTACCAGAAACATCGTTATGGATTATTTTATAGGTGTAATACTTGGTTTGTGCAGAGTTTTTTTTATTTTATGAATAAATATAGATATTGTAGTTGACATACACATGGATCATTTTTTTAATGCAAACACTTTTTAATAGAACTTGTATTATAAGCATAAAGAAGTACTTTGATGTGTTAGTAAAGAAGCTTATATAAAAGATTATTTTACAATACCTTCTCCGATACCGCTGTTCAGAAGAACTCCCCACGCAAACCAAATAGCGCTTGATAAGTTTAGTGCATCCTCTTCAGTGCCATCGTTGTTAGCCAATTTGAATCGTCCGAAGGGAGAAAATCTATCCAATAAATACAAGACAAGGGCTACTACATGAACTGATACCATAACTAAAATCCAGAGGGTGTTGCTAAAAGGTTGTAGAAACGAGACCAAAGTTGATGACCTTGAGGGCTGGTTAAACATTAATTAAAATTTAAAATTAATGTATTCAAAACAAGATTCACATTTGTAAGGATCATATTTTTTGTAAATTACCATTTTTTTTCTTAACTGACAAAGTATGGTTACAAAGAGATTTCTTTATGCCTAAGTTGCCAGCAAAGCAAGCGAGTCTTGTCAAATACTAAAACTATTCAGTACTTTTAATAATTAACATAAAATAAAAATTTTTCAATTGCTCCTTTCATGATATAACAGGTTAGTGTATGCAAAACGCTTAACATCTATAAACAATAAAAATGATTTTACTTGACTTTTTCTTGCGATTGCTGAACAAAG
This sequence comes from Copidosoma floridanum, assembly GCF_036245765.1. Lineage (NCBI taxonomy): Eukaryota > Metazoa > Arthropoda > Insecta > Hymenoptera > Encyrtidae > Copidosoma > Copidosoma floridanum. The sequence goes on from NW_028321894.1 coordinate 12,415,172, forward strand.
TAAGTTAAATTTTTTAGTGAAAATTTTTTTATCACTTTTAATTTTTGTTTGGAACCCACTCTTTGTCGCTAGTAGGTCTATAAAGTAACAAGTAAAGGCTTTATGAGGAAAAATACAAACAACATGTTACTTATTACAATGTTTATAAAAACTTTTGTACAATTCTACTATTCTTAAATTAACGTTGAGTAGAAACAAAATCAAAACTTTAACAAGATGAACTAAAAAGCTTCTGGATATAAAAATAATTAGTTATGTAATTAAATGACTGATTTTTTTTCTTTAACATGATTTAGACCATGCCTCTCAATACTTTTACAAGTTAGGTCACTTTTTCTAATCACTATGCCTCAGATACTTATGCAAAAACATTTTACTTTAAAGCTATTTCTTGGTTCCTTACTTTGACAGAACTAAAAAACTGCTGTATTAGTTACCTGTATTTTTTACACTACCTCTAATACAGAATTACCTTACTTCACACTTTAGGCTCCTACATTATTATTCAAATATCACAATTTAAGTAAAAACTTATTTTTCATATTACTTTTCAAGTTACTACAATTATTAAAGGTAGTTACTTTTTCCAGAACAAGATTAAAGTAGTGCAGCTATTTGAATAGTATTTTATACAGATAAAAATATATTAATGTTTTTGAGACTACTGGTCAGACAGCTAATGATTTTGCAAAAAAAAAAAAAATACAGTCAGGCAGACCAAAGATTCAATATTACAAATAGTAGAATCATTTTGTATACTATTAAGCTCTTAAATTTACCTATAATAAGTATGCAAGTGTATTTCTGCTATCTACTGCAGTAATATCTTCTCAACACTCTTAGATATACAAACACATCTCCCCAACTTAAACACACACACATACTAATGCTGTCATGTACGCGTATGGAGAATGGCTGGCTAAAAGCAATGACAATGTAACTTGATTACGATGTAATCAAGGTACTACGCAATCTTTGACCTCAGACTCCTTCACATGAATATTTATAACTAGAGTACACACTGCACATACTATTATTTTTATTTTTAACAAGGCCCTACTGCCACCGACTGACAGCCATACCACCTAAGTAAATATCAGTGGGACAAGATCTACGATATTACACATACTTAAAATGTCTTACTAGAGTAGATATTAATCACCTCACAAACAGCTAAGACTAAGGTACTATACGTTTTAAATGCATGATCACGGACAGTTATTTACAGTTTATAACACACTGACTTACCTGTACCTGTCAGAGTTTCTGCCTTGTAATTACTTTCGTCTAACCTAAATGTCTTCTTCTCGGATAACCTAGTTCAGAACATACACATGCTCTCTTAACTAAAAGCAGATTTTGTAACCATTTTTCTGCGAAGTCAAATTAACCTAGTTCTTTAAAATATATAACGTTTTAGTGGAAGAATGCAGTTTATTCTATACATGAAAAAGTTTAACTACAACTTAACATCACATTTAAAAAATGCTTTTCTTTTTTATATTCTCTTAGCTTTTTACAGAAAATTTGTTTCATTTGAATAGCATACAAATTTAAATTCTAAATTTAAAAGTAATTGCGAAGTACAATTTCAGTGGCTTATACTTTTAGATGGTAAACAAAAAAAAGTTTCAAGCATAACTCAAAACAACTACCCATTCGTGAACAGAAAGCTCGTTTATCTTATTATGTCAATTGTTCAGGGGAATATAATGTTATGTTTAAAAAAAAACATTTATGTTTTGAGTTACGTGACTCTAATGCAAGTCAGTTAATTAGAAATTGATACGATCAATAGTATTCAAGCAAATGTTGATACATCTAAATCATTGTATCAAGAGGTGCATATGCATAGACAGTAGCACTTTCAATACAAACACTCTATATCCTCCATACATCCCCTTTTTTTCAATATTCAATATACTTAAGACTCATAATACTAATCCACATAGTTTTTTTTCAAGAAAATTTTCTTAAGAAATAAAGAAGAATAGAAAAAACATTCTCCCTGGGTGCGGATCGAACAGACAACCTCCTGTTTACTAGACAGTTGCTCTACCACTTGAGCTACTGAGGAGCTGTACATTTATTTGCACTGTAAGTTTAGACAAGTTTCTCATTTTTATTTTTTAGAGCTGTCTTTCACCTAAGCTCGATGGAGTAATTATGTAACTGTAATGCCTCTCGGTAATTTAGGAATTCATACGACCAACAGTATACAAGCGAATGTTGATACATCTAAATCGTTGTATCAAGAAGTGCATATGCATAGATGGCGGCACATTCAATACAAGCACTGTATATCCTTTATACATGCCCTTTTTTTTCAATATTCAATATACTTAAGACTCATAATACTAAGCCACATAGTTTCTTTTTCAAGCAAGTTTTCTTGAGAAATAACTAAGAATGAGTAAAATATCCTCCCCGGGTGCAGATCGAGCACACAATCTCCTGTTTCCTAGACCGTAGCTCTACCAGTTAAGCTATCGAGAAGATGTACATTCACTCGCATCGTAAGTTAAGATAAGTTTTTCATTCTTAATTTTTAGAGCTGTCTTTCACCTAAGCTCAATAAAGTCGTTATGTGACTCTAATTTTTGTGGGTAAATTAGAAATTATTACGACTCATAGTATACAAGCAATTGTTAATACATCTGAATTATTGTATCAAGAGGGGCATATGCATAGATGGTGGCAGTTTCTCATTGTTATTTACTTTTATTCTTATTTTTCTCATTCTTATTTTTTTCTTAAGAAAATTTTCTTGAAAAAGAAACTATGTGGTTGAGTATTATGAGTTTTAAGTATATAGGATATTAAAAAAAATGGCATGTATGGAGAATATCAAGTGCTTGCATTTAAAGTGCTGCCATCTATGCACATGCACTTCTTGATACAAAGATTTACATGTATCAACACTTGCTTGTTTACTATTGGTCGTATTAATTTCTAATTTATGCTTTAATCATTAGCAGTTGTAACGTCGGCGTAACGTACAAGGTTTTGAGCTAAGCTTTTGCTTATTGCTCAGGATTCTTTTTGCTTGAGTATCCAGCCAGTCAGATGGACGAAGATAGGCCGCGATGCAAGGTGGTAAGGTACGTGAGGGGGGGGGGTTAATTTTACGTCAGCCACTCTCACTAGACGGTGCAAAAGAGACCGTGAGCAGACAAACTTGCTTGCTCCTTTGCATAAAGAGCAGCCAGAGGGGTTCGGGTAGACTGCTCGTACAGATGGGTGTGTAGGTGAAAATTAAAAAAGATTTGCTTTGTTTTCTTTTTGACTTACTTTTTTATTGTCTGTCAATACTAGAGGCAATCCGAATTAACAAATATTTTGACTCAAGAAGTCAAGGATGATTCGGGAGAGTGCCACCGATTGAGAGCAGCAGCATAGGAAACTTGACTAAGGTGAGCCAAGCAGAGGACCTTGACCAAAAGAGAGCCAAGAATGGTAGGATCAATTAATTAAGACTGGCAAGACTGGCTAATGTAGGAGGCTTTGGTCCTTATATACGGTCTTGTATGAGACAATGCGGGGATGCCGTCCTTGTGCACACGCAAAGTTAGAGTATTGGGAAAAGGTCCTGCGTGTCAACCGGGAAAGTGATCATTAAATAGGAAAGCTTGATTTCTAGGTCACGCTTTTGCATAATTTGGGGCTGCCACTCAGGTTCAAGCACGTGATGGTTTGCAAATTAGAAAATCCATTTCGCAGTCCAATTAACTAGAGAGAGAAGAAACAATATCCTTTTTTCTTCTGTCTCTCTTAGCAGCTAGCATTTCTTATAACTAATATTTCTGCTAAAGTAGTGCTACTAGTTATTATTGAAAGAGCAACCACACTTCATGACTTAAGAAAAGAAACAGAAGTGAATTTACTGGTAACGATGATAATAACGGTAGTAATTAAAGTTATACAAATAGTGATAATAACAACAATAAAAAAAATAATAGCAAACATAATAACTATAGTTGCAATAGTGATAGCGGCTATAATGACAAGATAGTAGCAAATATGATAATCGTAGTAATAATAACAATAGTTCTAGTAGTGGTATTAGTAATAATAAAAAAATAACAGTGAACTTAATACTTTTAGTAATGATAACAATAGATCTGGTAGTGGTAGTAGTGATGATAAAAATAGTAGTAGTAGTAATCGTACAATTGACAATTGTAATAATAATAAAAGTGATAGTAATAATAATATCAATAATAATAATAATAATTATCATAATAATAATAAACGTCATAATAGTAGTTTTGTGAGCTGTGTTCATTAATCTTAGTATAAATGTTATCAGTAATTGCTCTTATGATGTTTATGTATGTTTCTTAATAAACATTTTTTTTCTACGGACTATTGATATTATTAAGAGTAGAAAGAAAAGGGAAGAAACGGTGTGTCAAAAAATTAAAAAAATTTTGAATATTTGGCTGCGAAAATTTGGCTGCAAATATTTGGCACAGTTCAACTGTAGAACAGCCACGTCACGAAATTATTAAAAAACTTTAATTTTAAAAAACGAAGAAGTTTTTTTTAACTTTCTTTTAGGAGTTGTAAAAATTTGGAAATATTTATGGAATTTATTTCATAATTTTTTTTTTATAAAGTGACTTTTGTAGTTAAGTTGTATCACGTATACGTATGAAAGACATATGTAACTCTTTTTTTTTGTATTAGGTTCTGACCTCAATGATTCTGATCTCGATGATAAACACAACGACACACATAATTATGTGACGTTAATGCATTAAAAAACTTTTTTTACCACTTGCTTATAACTTCTTATTTATAACATCGGGATATTATCATACACAATCAGATATAAGACAGTGAGTGATAATTGAAGTATTGCTTTTGTATCAAAACTCAAGAGTGTTATTGTTATTCATAACTACATCTAAAGTCTTACAATACTTAATTTAGTTGTTATGCATTGCATAGTAACATAAGATTAGTTAAATTCCTCCTTTGACGTTTTTTTTTTTTATTAAAATAAATTCTTAATTATATTCGTATTAATTTATACTTTATTTTGTAGAAAAGACTTGTCTATAAGTACTGCTGTGCAACATCAGTAATATTATACTGATGTAAATAGAAAATTTAGCTTATGAGATTTAAAATCTCGCGCTCTAGGATATTCTCTTACCTATAAGGGCCAATTATAAGCGTGCATGCGTCTATTAATACACCAATAGACTCTGGTTATATTTACCTTTGTCCAGCAGCTTGCTGCTGCTGCGGTTATCGTCAGTCAGCCTCATACGCTCGTTTCGGTGAGTCACTTTGCGCTCGTATTTATAATTTTCACGTGTATCGTTTTTATGTAGGATTTCTGTAACGACAAGTAATTCACATTTTCGATTGACACGTAATTTCTCCGTCTGACTCATAAATTGGTTCTTCCTTTTTTTTATCTTGCAAGTAAGCAACCATGATGACATGTTAAAGTAAAATTAAACAGAGAAATTGTTTTTTACAATAAGCGGCTAAAGTATTTTAAAGTGTGTTGTGCATTTATTATTGTGTCCTTTTTTTTACATTCTTTTCACGCTCTCCCCAATCCAGGGTGCAATATAAATTATACAGTCCACTGTCTTACTGAGTTCAATTTTGAACATGGTCCTCTGTGCTGGATATGGGGAGATAAAATATAGGTGTAGGACATTTTCCTTTTGTGTAAAACACGTGGTCGTTTTATCGGCCATCTTGGATCCTTTTTTCGTTCTTCTCGGGCGATGAGGCTGACGTGGTCAACGCGCCAGCGCGTAGTCCATACGCACTTACACACACATGTAGCCATATCTCTTTCTCTTTTTTCTTTGTTCATTTATCGTCGGGTGCGAGCGAGTCCATTGTTTCTGTAGGGGACTGACTGTTGCTCGTACTTTGGTCGTCGTCAGTGTGTACTGCTGCCTGCCTCTGCAGGCTATTGTGACAACACTGCTGCTACTGCTCATGCTTTGGTCGTCGTCAGCGTATGCTGCTGCCTGCCTCTGCAGGCTATTGAGACAACACCGCTGCTGCTGCTGGCTCCACGGATCCTTTCATCTTCAGCGTGTGCTGCTGCCTGCCTCTGCAGGCTATTGAGACAACACCGCTGCTGCTGCTCGTGCTTTGGTCGTCGTCAGGTGTGCTGCTGCCTGCCTCTGCAGGCTATTGTAACAACACCGCTGCTACTGCTCGTGATTTGGTCGTCGTCAGCATGTGCTGCTGCCTGCCTCTGCAGGCTATTTAGACAACACCGCTGCTGCTGCTGGCTCCATGGGTCCTTTTATCTTCAGCGTGTGCTGCGGCCAGCTTATACAGGCTATTGAGTCAGCACCGCTGCTGTCAAGTCCTGCAGGTCTTGCAAACTTAACATAACTACGAATACTTGGTTCTGTTTACACGGTTTGTAAAATTGTATATTTTGTGGTTTGTAATATCAGTTTCTTATAGTTCTTCGTTTTTTTTTGTTAACTGATTAACTTGAATATATTTTTGCGAACTTAACTTTATGTAAGCACTTGTAAAATTAAGAGCACTACCGTCGTTTAGCATTATTGGTAAATTAGTTAGCTTTTGTCTGACTCAAGTTTGGCCATGGTGCGTGATTTGTATTTATTCAGTGAATATTTATTACTTGAATTTAAATTACCTTATTAAAATGGATATCCTTTCTGAGGTGCAAGTTAAACTGTTTAACAAAATTAAAGGTTCCTTTACAAACTTTAAGAAACTTGGCCAGGTAAAAATGACCAGTGGTCAGGCTGACTCTAGGCTTCAACAACTCAGAGATACTTTTGAACGGTTTAAATCTACTCATGATGATATTATGAATATAAAATCTTTACCCACAACTCATGATTATTTTAAAAATTAGTGCTTTGAAGTGGGAGAAGATAATTTTTATTTAGTTCAGGGTGATTTTAACGATTTTTTCAATTCTCTTAATGATTATTTAAATCCAACAGAAACCTTACCTCCTGCCAATGCCAATGTTAGTTCGTTTCAGAGTTCTTCTTCTTTACCTCCAATAGACTTGCCATCCTTTGATGGTGATTTTGCTAGTTGGGAGAATTTTCGCAATGTTTATAGGGTGATAGTCCATAGGAAGCAAGAATTACCAGCTATTATTAAAGATCAACATCTAATGGCGCATCTAAAGGGTGAAGCTTTAGACCTCATTAAAAATATACTTTTGTCTGAAGAGAGTTATATACAGGCCTTGGATACCATAACACGGTATTATGACAATAAACGTCGTTTCATTATTACGTATACAACTACTATTCTCAGTTGTCAAGCTATGAGAGGCAGTTCTTGCTCTGAAATAAAGCGCATATCTAAGGAGATGATATGTTCTGTTGATTCTTTGATATCTTCAGAAGAGCAGTAGGAGATGCGGACATATTTATCGCTCGTGTAGTGAGTAGATTTGATTTTCAAACGAACAAGGATTGGCAAAAAATGTTAGGTAGTACCAGTGATCCTCCTACTTTAGGTGAACTACGAGACTTCGTTTCGGCACAAATCATTACAATAGAATCGTTTCCTTGTAAACCTATAAATAAGATAGTAAATATTCGCGCAACTACTCCTTTTAAAAATATGGGATCTTCTAGTGGTAAGCCTATATCTGGTGTTACTGCACATCAGACAGTTGTTTTAGATTCCATTGTTTGCCAATTCTGTACTTAAAAACATTATCTTGTCTCTTGTAATTCATTTAAATCACGGAAGTGGAGCGATAAATGAAAATTTCTGAAGTCCCATCATCTCTGTGTGAATTGTTTTGGTCCTCACCTTGGTCAGGAGTGCTCTATTAATAACAAGTGTTTACACTGCAGCCAAAAGCATCACACCATTATGCACAGAGGGGATAAGTCCAATTTTACATCTGTCTCTGCTACTAACAAGCATTCAAAATCTGTAAATAATTTGACGAACTCTTTTACTGTACAAAACCAAACTCAGATTTCTTCAGAGTCTAGTGTGAATGTACAGTCATGTAGTAGTAATAAAATCGTCTCACCCAAGGTGCTTCTAGCTACTGCTCGTGTTTTCGTGTATGCCACTGATGGATCTCGCATATTGGTACGAGCTCTTATTGATCAGTGCTCACAGAGTTGTCTTATCACTAAATCTCTCTGTAATATGCTGCATTTGAAACTGAGATCAGTTAGTACGACTCCGTCAGAAGTGGGTGGACTGATTCCCATGGACGCTAGTAACATAGTTGCCTTCAAATTTAGGCCTCATTTTGAGTCTGGTTTTGAGCACTTTGTTAATGCGTTAGTCGTGCCAAAAATTTTTTCCTACAAACCACCTCTAGGTAGTCGTTTGGCAAATTTAGATTATGGGAAGGATGTAATTCTAGCAAATCCAGAATTTAACAGTTTAGATAAAATTGATATTTTGTTAGATGCATCTGTCCATTCAATTATTATCGGTCAGGAAGTTTGCAAATCAGCCCCTAACTGCCCACTTGCCTCTGCTTCGCAAATTGGTTGGTTGCTATCGGGTCAGATGCCCTTTGGTTTAGGATCCAACTTGTCACTAAAATTACTAGTCATGGTAAATGTTGAGGAAACTCAGCTTAATGAGTTAGTTCAGCGGTTTTTCGAAACACCTTTGTTTAACGAAGTTCGAATACCTAGATGAAATCATTTTTCGCTAGATTGTGAATCTCTCGAACTTCATGGTTTGGCCGACGCTTCTTAAAACTTCTATTCAGCGGTTGTTTATTTACGCGTTGTACGCGAGGGTGAGATTTTTGTACATCTTTAATTAACAAGAACGAAAGTAGCTCCGATTAAAACGCTAAGTATTCCAAGACTATAGCTATGTTCTGCAGAATTGTTATCCACAGTAGTTAGTCATTTCGTTGATGTTAATTCATTGAAAAAAGTACCAGTTCACATTTGGTCCAATTCTAGGAATGTAATATATTGGATCAATGGACTTCCTTCAAAATGGCCAGTTTCCATAGCTAATAGGTGTTCAAAAATTCATGATTTGACCTCATATGCTAAGTGGTATTATATCACGTCAAAGCAAATTCCAGCTGATGTAGCTTCTAGAGGTGTTCTTCCAGGCCAATCGCTGAATCAAATATTATGATTTTAGGGCCTTAAGATTCTTCATGAGTTGCACTCTAACTATCTAGAGTTTGGAGTAGAAATGATTGCCCCAACCTCTATAAATGTAAATAGTTCAATGCCTTCTGTAAATAGTCTTGTAAATAATTCTAAGTCTTTTTATATGACTCTATTAACTTGCTGTTCCAAGTGGGAACGGTTGCTAAGAGTAACAGCATATTGCCTTCGTTTTACATACCGTTGTTTACATAAAGTTAAACAAAAGAATTTGTATTTACCTATAGCTGGAAATCTTAAGCCCCCTTTACAGGCTAGTTTGCAGTTTATTGACTTGTATTCTTTTATTGAAGTTGACTCGATTCACCTTTCAACATCAGAAATTGATTGTTCTAGACTTTGTCTAGTTTATCAGCATCAAAAATGTCACTTTTTCGCTGAGTTCAAGGTACTAACTTAAAATCAAGATCGTAGTTTAGAAGATAGCTTACCACTACTTTGATCTAGCCGTTTGCTTAATCTTACGCCGTTTATAAACTGCGGATTGATGAGAGTTGGGGGTAGATTGAGTAGAGCCTTACTTGATGATGATGCCAAACATCCTTTGATACTAACAGATAGAGATCAGTTGACATTTATGCTCATTGACTATTATCACAGATTAACTTTACATGGTGAAGTGCAGTTAACGATTCCGTCAAACGTACTGGATTGTAAGTGGTAGACGGACTGTAAGAGCTGAGCTTACTCGTTGCATTACTTGTAAAAGATATAAGTCTTAATCACAAACTCAGTTAATGGGAGACTTGCCTTGTTCTAGTGTTACTCAGAGTTTTCCTTTTCAAAAATCAGAGATCGATTATGCTGGTCCCTTTCCAATATGCTTGTCAAAACACAATGGTAAAGGAACTTTCAAGGGTTACATTGCAGTTTTCATCTGCATGTCAACTAGTGCAGTACATCTTGATGTTAAGGAGGATTATACAAAGGAGGCCTTTATAGCTGCCTTTCACAGATTTATTTCAAGACGTGGCCACTGCACAGATTTATTCAGTGATCATGGCACAAATTTCATTGGTGCTGATACTGAGTTGAAAAGAATGTTGGTAAAACGTAGTCGTGACCCTAATTTTGCCTATGAATTAGGTAAATCAGGTACACAGTGGCACTTTATTCCTGCTTCTGCTCCAAATTTTGGGGGTTTACGGGAATCAGCAGTCAGATCTGCTTAACATCATTTGAAGCGTGTAGTTGGCGATCAGATTTTGACAGTAGTTGAAATTTCTACTTTATTGTGTAGAATAGAGGCATGCCTCAACTCTCGACCCTTTGCTGACCTTAATGATGATTCCTCTGAGCTTGATCCTCTTACTCCTGCTCATTTCTTGATCATAAAGTCTTCATTTCTTGTGCCACAGCCCGATATTTCATCTGAAAAGGTATCGCCACTTAAACGCTAGAAGCTAGTGACACGATCTCTTCAAGTCTTCTGGAAAAGGTGGTCACTTGAATACCTTTCCACTTCACAAAGTCGTTGCAAGTGGTTGAATCCTTAACGCTCGGTTAAGCCTGATAATCTCGTGCTCATAAAAACGAGTCTTCTCCACCTGGTAAATGGCCTTTAGGCATGGTTGTTGAAGTCTATAAGGATGCCAAGACTCTCGTCAGAGTCGCCAAGATAAGAACCGTTCCATCTAGTTTTGTAGGGCCAATACACAAACTAATATTATTGCGTACCGTATCTAAACTTTAGTCAGGACACAATAATAATTAGTCTTATTTAGATCAATTTATTTTCTTTTCGTTTACTATTATGATTATTAAATCTCATATCTAAAAGTTGCAAACCTTGCAAAAATACATATAAAATTATCAGTAATTTGTTTATTATGTTTTTTTTGTTGATTTTTTTTAACTATTTGCTATTGTACGTGGAAAGCGTTTCACTGCCTTATTCACACGGCACTTGGTTGTATATTATTCTATCCTTCTGCCCCTCAATCTTGGGACTATTGTGAAAAATCAGTATTACTGATTGTAACTGGCTAAATGTCATTATATTAAAAAAAAAACTTTCATTATTTCGAATTTTTGTAAGTGGAATGCGATCCACCCTTTTGTCCGTCTAAGACTTGTTATTAATATACATTCGTTACACTTCTGTCTATTAACCTTGGGACTATGTGCAACATCAGTAACATTATACTGATGTAAATAGAAAATTCAGTTTATGAGATTTGAAATCTCGCGCTTTAGGATATTCTCTTACCCATAAGGGCCAATCATAAGCGTGCACGCGTCCATTAATACACCATTAGACTCTGGTTATATTTACCTTTGTCCAGCAGCTTGCCGCTGCTGTGGTTATCGTCAGTCAGCCTTATACGCCCGTTTCGGTAAGTTGCTTTGCGCTTATGATTATAATTTTCACTGGTATCATTTTTGTGTAATATTTCTGTAACGAAAAGCGATTCACATTTTCGATTGACACGTAATTTCTCCATCTGACTCATAAATTGGTTCTTCTTTTTTTTATCTTGCAATTAAGCAAGCATTATGACATGTTAAAGTTAAATTAAACAGAGAGATTGTTTTTCTGTAATAAATGGCTAAATTGTTTAAAAGTTTGTAGTGCATTTATTATTGTGTCTTTTTTTTTTACATTTTTTTTACGATCTCCCAAATCCGGCGTGCAGAATTAATTATACACTCCACTATTTTACTGAGTTCAATTTCAAACAACTGCACTTTTACTTATCACGAAAAAAAAACATTTTATTAGGCTTTAAGATCTGATTGCTACTGACCCGTGCAACTATTAATGGCAAAAAATAAAGTAGGTAATTATAGATAGTAGTATGCAAAGTATTACAAACACTTTGTCACTGAATAATAATTAGATAAGACTCTAACACTCGAGAAAAACAGATGTTCTTGACAAATTTAACTTTAGTAAGCTAATTGAAAATCGTATGTAATAACTTTGATCATAATATTGGATTAAGTAAACGATAAATTTTTTTAAAAATCAACGACCTTAAGCACTTATGACTAAAGAGAACTTGGTTTTCATGTTTACTAACTGTAAAAACTTTTGTTCAAGAGATTGTAAGCTATATCGTTTGCAAATTTGAGCAAATTTTACTGGAGATAATTAATTCTACTCTTTTTACTCGGGTCTACTTGATTCTTGCAGGGCTACTTCAGACAACTAATGAATTCTTGAAGGGTTATGAAGCGTAGAGGTACGTTAAATGAAGATAACATGTATTGGAATAGAAAATTTTTTATTTTAATCTAAGTCTTTGCTGTTTACAATTTTTTTCTTGTAAATAACTGCATTACTTTGTAAAAATATGTTGTTTATTTTATATAACATTATTAATAGTATGCTAATAAACAACGAATTTAAAATAATAAGAGAACAAAATTATTAAAACACAATGCATATACACAAGGTAAAGCTGTTTTAGGTTTATTGCAGGAGATAATATTGCAGTTTATATGAAAAAGGTTAAACAGCCTGAAACAGTTATTTGAAAAGAGTTAGTAAAGGAGTGCTTTTTGTTAATACGACAGTAAAGAAAGCAGTAGTAACGAAAAAAACGGACTTGTCATTATTTAAAAAAAAAACTGGATACTTGTTAACAAACTACTGAATATACCTCAGGGTACGGCTCAGCAAAATAAGCGTTAAATAAAAAGAAATAGAATTAATCAGCGTAACTCTACAAGAATTAATTATTATTAAAATAAAAAAAAACAAACCATTTATAAAAGTGGGAACACCTGACTTTGCAAATAATAATAAAAATTATAATAGAAATGGTAATACTCATAACATCATGATAACGATTCATTTAATGTTAACGACAATTATAAACAATGAATTGACAGCTTTATAACAATGTACTGCAGGAATAGCATTTAGTTAGGGTGGTGGATTTTGAAAAATGTTAGATTATAAAAGTGAAAGAAAAATTTTTTTAAATAATGTTAGCCTTCAAGTTAATGATTAAATAGAAAACATTGTTAATACTTTTTTATACAATATAACTTGTTATATTAAACTGATAACACCTAACTGTAGAGTTTCTGATAAAAAACTAATTGTCTATTAACCAATTTATTAGAACAAAATTAAAAGAAGCAAAACAGCAAGCTACGATCAATCAAAATAATTATCAAAATAAAATTAATTGCTCGTTAAGATACATAGTTTTTGTACAACTTAAATTCTAACACAAACTTCAGTTATAACCTTGATTATAAACATAGTTAAGACAGTAGAAAACAAAAAATTGACATTTTATGTGAATGACGACAACAAAATCATAAGTTTAATATCAGAAAGCTTAAGTATTGCTATCATATTTCTATTTTCACTTTAGACAACTAAGACTATTCACTAGATTTATGTTAATTTTTTTATTTGTGTAAACCAATGTAGTAAAAAATTTAATTAAACTATAAACAAGAGAAATAAAGGTGGTAATTACAATGACGATGACGATGACAATGACGATGTCCATGACGATGACGATAATGGTGACGATGACGGTGACGATAACAGTGACGATAACAGCGATGACAACAAGAGAATTTACCTTTATAGTGACTATATTGATGGTAGTAATAAGAATAATGACTACGATTATAATAGTAATGATAATAACGATAAAAATAATATTAACGATAAGAATTATGCCAATGATAATGACGTAAGACATAATAAAGATGAAATATGAAAACAATGACAATGACACTGACATTAGCAGAACTATAAAAACTAAAACGAATAACAATAACTATGATAATAACAATGAAAAAAATAATGAAAATGGCAGCAGCAGTGACAATGACAATGATAATGACAATAACCATGATGTTGTTAACGAGAATGACTATAACACTAACAATAATGATGGCAATATACATGGTAATTATAAAAACGGAAATAACAGTGACTAAGTCTATAAAGATGGCAAGAACAATGTCATCTATAGTGACAATAGTTTAAAAAATTATGGCAATAATAATAAATAATTAAATCAATAATAATAACAATGAGAATGACGATGACAAAAATAAGGTAGACAACAATAAGTATAACAATATCAATGACACTAAAGATCATAATCACAGTTGCCATGACAATAACGTAACAATAATAATGACAATAATATTCAGAAGGCGAACAATAATAATAGTAATGATAACAATAACTATTGTAGTAATAAAAATAAAAGTATTGATCATAAGAATAACGACAGCAATAATTATAAGGATAATAATAAAAAATCCAATGACAATAATAACCACAAAAACAATAACGACAACTATGACAATAATAGTAAAAATGACAAGAATTATGACGAAAACAGTAATGATAACAACGATAAATAATGTAATGGTATAAAATGCTATAGCAATAATAAGCCTAATGAGAATACTAAAAACATGTATAATGATAACAATGACAAAATCAATGGCAAAAAAAAACAATAATAATGATAATAACGATGACAATGCCAACAACAAAAAATGATGCCGTTTTTGCAGATGACAAAAACAGAAAAATTACGATAGTAGTAAAAATTTTAAAGACAGTAATACAATGGAAGCAACGATAAAAATTACGTAAAAATCATAATAGCGATGACAACGATGCCACTTACTACAATAACAATCATCAAAACGATAGTGATGTGACATCCTATGTCATATACTTAATATTTATAACTTTAAAACACAAAGTTTCGTTTCTAAATTATACAAAGAAAAAGCTTAGCAATTTTTAACCATTGAGCAGTAAACGTGCTTCTGCAACCACGTGACATGTAACTTACTTATTTTGAAACAAGCTACCGTTGCAACACTCGAACTATGCTTGCAGCCTCAAACAATCTTATACAACGCTTAACTTACGAAATCAATTCGCACAAAATCACCCAATTATGTAAATAATTCATAATTTCATCATTCTTTACTGCGGATGTACACAAGAAATATCATATACAATTTCGACAGCCACTTGCACTTAAAGTAAGATCAGAGTGATCAAAAGTTTTAACTATCAATTACTGTGAAATTGTTGCACAACGACTGTGCTTGTGTAAGTCAAGAGTAATTAGGTTAAGCTCTGATTTGTTGTTTGGATCTCGAACTTGACGCGTTCTTCTTGAATGCAAGAGTATAAAAACTCCTCATACATAACAATATTCGCCTTTTCTTTTTGATCAAGTATTCCAAAGTTACTATAAAGGTTAGAGAGTGAGTTCTGTTGCATCTTTTGAGCGGATGTAAGACTAAGTTTGATGATTAAGCTACGTGTTAAAGCCTGCATTTTAAGCAAATGTAAGACTATGTTCAGTGACTAAGCTGTGTGAGAAAAGCTAGAGCTGACCAGGCCACAGTAAACTCGCCTAAAAAGTGAATCAAGGAGAATCAAGAATGAATGGACCGTTGACTTTGGTTTTGACGTTAAGAGTGGAAGCCTAATTATTGTCATCACCACGAGTACTCTTGTGTAAGATTAGGAACATCGTTGCGGTAAACCTTGTAAGATCTTGAAACTGCGTGCACGCAAGCAGTGGATAACTAACGATCGTAATTCATAGACACATAATTCTTACCTTAATAAGTAAATTTAATACTAAGAAAAGATAAAATAGACACCATATGACAAAGACTTTTACAAGAACGTGAGATAAAATAATGAATAAGATATGCTACTACCGTATGGTATAAGGCATATACTCTAACAGTCATTCAATGACAGCTCAGCGTACACCACCTTACACATATCGCTCGGTGAATTTTTACACCACTTCGACAAGTCAACGATTTTAATAAAAAGTATACTGTAAGTAAAAGCAAATGAGGCCTTGGGCCAATAGCTGGCTCCTGACGAACAACGATTAGATTTATTTGTTTGTAGAACAAATCTACGAATTTCGTTCTTCACTTATAGAAGTTCAAACGTAACAAAATGGAATTCCTTGTGGAAAACTAAACCTTTTGTTTTACTTGGAGTATTCTACAACCGAATAAAATTTTTATTTTTATTTGTTTTTCTAAATTCCTTTGTTGGTTTTTCTTATCCTTTTTAAAAAAATTTCCAGATAATGGACATTTAAGGATATAAGCAAGGTTGCAGATATAGCTACAAGAGTACAGTTACTCGAACAATACTATAGGGCAAGGAAAGCTAAAAAATCACTAGAATTGCTTAAATTTTTACGTTATGTAGCTCTAAATAATTTAGACTTACTTGTAAGTCAAGTTGCCCTACACATACCAATATATAAAGGTCAAAATACACTTCTCAGAGATTTCTTGGAAGATGTTAAAAATGGTTGGTTGCTTATTTCAATTGAATAGGAGCCTATGTTTTTAAGCACAGTCATTTTCAGGCTAAAGAATAGAGCATAAAATTGTCTAGATGGATGAAAAATTAATACATTAGACGATTTTATAAGCCATTTGAAGGCACACTTTACTCTTTCTAAAATTTAGACTTCATATATCACCGGAATTAATAATGTTCAAATGAAACAGGGACAAACTATTTGTGATTTTTACGATAGAATTTTCCAACTTATTAATCAAGAACCTAGAGCATCTAAAATAGAGGTCGTTTTCAACAACCTTTTTAAAAATTAACAGCCTGATTCCTAGTTATATCTAGAAATGGTTGGTCGTGAAACATTCATGCGAGGCCTAGCCGATGGATTCAAGGCCAACATGATGTCAAACATTACAAAAATGTTTGCCAGTGCTTTACTAGTAGCTTTAGAAGCAGAAGAAGTTGAAAAAATATTATACCCCAATACTAACGCTACCACGTACCATCAGAACTTACATATGTACCTTGCTTAGCAGTTACACCCTATAGCAAGACAAAAATTATTGGTACACCAACAAAACAGACAAGAAAATTTTGCATATTTTTAGCCAAATCAAAACAATCTACAACAAGTTGACTATCACGATTCCAACATGTACAATCGCGATAATACATCTTATTATTACCATCCTAATGACACAAACATATTCCTAACTACGTTCAATTCAGATGGAAGAATAGTATCACCCCAGCTTTTCCTTATGGAAATAACGACTCAAATGATCAATCTGTACAAATGTTGCAAAAATCGAATGAAACGCAATCTTACCTGCCTTTAAACGATTTGTGGAAGAGTTATCGAAATTTTGGCCCCACACAACTAACACAACACCAAAACCAATTATTAGCCTATTTGAATTGTCCCTTTTACTCAAGCTTACGGCAGTGTTTATTTCGTAACTAGTTTACTTCTCCAATGAAAAATTACCTCTGCACTTGAAAAAACGTTCAGATATCACGTGAATCGCAAAATGACACTAGCTTTCCCTTGTGGTCAAACTTTTTCAATAATCAGAAAAATTTCAGACCCAGTTCTCCTAAGCCAGGCCGTTCTTTAAATGAGCATGGTACTCGTTGCCCAGACGCACCAGGGAGCAAAGACCTGAATCAGTGTCTACTGACGAACCAGTTTGTTTCTTTTCCTGAGTGTCTGTTGCAAGAAGCATTGGCAATGCACTGACAGTAAGACTTAGAATTTCACAATTCAATAAAAGCAAGGACACTTCTATTATAGATACAGGAGTAAACGTCAATGCTATCAAAATATCTTCAATACTACCAAATGTGATCATAAATACTGATACAAAAATTGCTCTTGTTGCATTAACTTCTTAAAATATTATAACATTAGAAACAGTAACGTTGAACATATTTCATAAAAATCACGTTATTTACGTCGTAGCACAAGTAACACCCCTCGGTGAGACATTAATATTAGAAAATTTATTTCTAGCCAAAGAACGGGCCAGGCCTTGTTATGACACAAGTGTCCTAATACTAAAACAAAATCTATTAGTGCTATTCCATTTATAGGAAGAATTATAACAATAAGTGACGAAGAACGTAGACTTGAACTGCTTGATACAACGACAGTATATCTAAGTAATAAACAATTTGTACGGAGTAATAGATAATATAAGCATAAATGAGGAAAATTTAGAATCCCTTTTAACTTTTCAACATTTTAAAACTACAGGAGTAACCTTTGGTAAAAATCGTGTATATAAACTATCAGCCAGATTAAGAGTTCCCATAGAAATTCCTGTAACGCAAACTAACAGCCGCAGGCAAGCATACTTACACTTGATAAAAACTACTCCTGATGTATTCATAGGCAAAGCAGCAGTAACATATGATAAAGGCTGCTGTTTCACGACGGCTGTAAACACTAGAAAAGAGCCAGTAGAAATCGAGATCCCTCCAAAAAATCTCGTACCTTATAATCTAAATGATTCAGAAAACTTTCTTGACTCAGATTTTAGTGATGACGTTCCCAATATTACAATAAAGGAAAGAATTAAACATATTTTGAAAACACTTCGCCAGCATCATCATGATAAGACAAACTTTAAACTACTTTACCAAATAGTAAAAGAGTATTTACTTCTATTTCATGACAAAGGTGATGCTGCTCTACGTACGTCGTATGAACAACATAATATACCAACAACTGACGATAAACCTGTTGTTACTAAACAATATAGATACCCTTCTGCTTTACAGAAGAAAGTTAAAGATTAGATTAATAAATTATTACAAGAAGGAACCATTAGCTATTCTTTTAGCCCATACAATAGTCCGCTGTTGATTGTCCTAAAAAAGCCAGGACCTAACAGAAAAAAGAGACATCGTCTTGTTATAGATTACAGAAAATTAAACGCTAAAACTATCCCTTGTGCTTACCCGTTGCCTAATATTACAGAGATATGCGAGAAAATTGGCAGGTCAAAATTTTTTTTAGCATTCGACCTAGCTAATGGATTTCATTAAATTGAAGTATCTCCAGAAGGTCGCCATAAAACAGCTTTCAGTACTCCGTACGGACATTACGATTATATAGGTATGCCATTTGGATTATGCAATGCACCAGCTATAATCCAAAGAGTCATGGATTCTGTATTATTGAGATTTCAAGGCACAGAACTATTTATATTTTAAGATGATATTATAATATGTGCCAAAACTTACGAAGAACATTAAATAAAAGTAAGAAAATTGTTTAATAGACTATCAGATGCTGGTTTAAAATGACAACTAGATAATTGCTAATTTTTCACTCCTGAAGTAACATAATTAGGACATAAAATAGGTGGTTATGAAGTAAAACTCGATTCCAAGAAACTTAAAGCAGTTAAAAATTTCCTTACACCAACAAATTGTACGGAAATTCGAGAATTCTTAGGACTAACAGAATATTATGGACGATTTATTAAAGATTACGTGGAAATTGCAGAGCCTTTTACTCTACTATTACGGAAAAGTCAAAAATTTGATTGAACTAAGACTCATGAACAGAGGTTTAAAAAATTAAAATCAGCCCTGTGCGAGGCCCTGGTACTTGCATCTGTCGATCTTGACAAACTATGTATTCTAACTACCAACGTATCCAACGTATCTTTTGGTGCTATTTCAAGTTAAGGAGAACCAGGAGAAGACCATTCTGTAGCCTACATGTCTTGCACTCTTAATTAATGCAAAAGAAATCACTTAACTACTGAAAAAATAAGTTTAGCAGTAGTAGCTGCCGTACAACATTTTCAACACTATTCATATGGACGAAAACATATCGTTTACGAAAATCACAAATCTCTGACATAGATCAAATCGATAAAAGATCCTATGAGTTGCCTTAATCAATAAAGAGCGAGACTACAAGTACAAAACCTATAAGTACAAGCCCAGAAGTTTTAATTTGAATGCTAAAGCTTTATCGCGTAACTTTGCAGATTTTCATAAAATTAAAATTGCAAAAGATTACATCGATTTGAAGGAGGGGCATAAGAGAGATAAAGAAATTTTAGTATCCAGCAATAATAGAAGCAGAAGTTGCTCGAACAGCTCAAGCTCCGACAGCCAGTAGAGTATTTATAACACATAACAGCTTCGTATGCTACCTTCAAAACCTATTTTAATAATCTCCTGACAAACAAAAACATCAGGTGCCCATGTCAATAGAGCTAGTGATATACATAATCAAAGCTTAAATAAGCTTAAATCCTCTACTACAGTAAGGGAGGTAACGAGAGGAAGAAAAAAAGGCGCTGAAAATTCTCCTCTTATAATATTGCCAAAAATGGAATTCTACTAACAATAAACTATTATTAGTTTTAGATTATATTTCAAAATCCAAAGTGAATAAAATGCAACCACAAGTAGGTGATGTGATGACAGCCAATCATAACATTAAGTTAGTATGCTGTTTGGTTACTAAAGAAAGAGGAAAATATGAGATATTGCTTTAAGACCATGACTCACGCTCAGCAGGTTTGGCCAAAGCAAAAGAAAACAAAAATATAGAAACATTGACAATATCCAAAAAAGGTGAAATAACCGTCAATTTGCCTAGAGGAATATTTCTCAAAGTAACTCATGAAGAACTCAGTCATGTAAATATTAGAATAATTGTATGTTTCAGTGAATGTGCTTGTTTATTAAGAGAAGTGAGATAAAAAAAATTAATAGAATGCCACAACAGTGTTTTTGGCGGACACAGAGGTAATAATTTTATGTTTCATTCTCTTAATTTATTACGTTGTAGAAATATATATATATATTATACTTTTGTTCGTATTTTATGCATTTGACATGGGTTCGACTACTTTCGCTCTTATGATTGCCGAGGGTGGCAATCAGCTAAGGGGGGGCATGTGATATCCCATGTCATATCAGTAATATTTATTACTTTAAAACACAGAGTTTCGTTCTTAAATTGTAAAAAGCAAAACCTCGGCGATCTTAAACTATCAAGCGGTAAACCTACTCCTGCAACAGCGTGACGTGTAACTTACTTCTTTTGAAACAAGCTACCGTCGCAAAACTCAAACTATGCGTGCAGCCTTGAACGATCTCATAGAACGCTTACCTTACAAAATCAATTTGTATAAGTTCACCAAATAATGTAATTAATCAACAGTTCCAACATTCTTTACTGCGGTTGTACACAAAAAATATCATATACGATTTCGACAGCAACTTGTACTTAAAGTCAAACCCGAGAGATCAGCAGTTTTAACCATCAATTACTGTAAAATTATTGCACTACGACTGTGCTCATGTCAGTTGAGAGCTATTAGGTTAAGCTCTGATAGGTCGTTTGGATTCCAAACTTGACACGTCCTCCTTAAACGCAAGAGTATAAAAACTCCTTGCACTTAAAAATATTTCCCTTTTCTCTTTCATCAAATGCTCCAAAGTAACTATAGAGATTGGAGAGTGAGTTTTGTTGCGTCTTTTAAGTGGACGTAAAGTTTAGTTCGGTAATAAAGCTAGGTGTTAAAGCGTGCATTTCAAGCAAATGTAAGACTTAGTTCGGTGACTGAGCTGTGTGAGAAAAGCTTGAGCTTACCAGGCCACTGTAAACTCGCCTAAAAAGTGAATCAAAGGGAAACAAGAAAGAAAAGACCGTTGATTTAGGTTCCTACGTTAAAAGCAGAAGCCTAATTATTGTCATTGCCACAAGTGCTCTCGCGAGAATTATTATGATTAGGAAAATCGTTGTGGTCAACCTTGTAAGATCTTGCGATTGCGTGCACGCAAGCAGTGGCTCACCTACGATCAAAGAAGTAAGTTACGTTAAGGAAACTATGAATTGTATAACATTGTAAGTGTGAATCTTAAACTTTACTGTTCATACAATTTGTAAAATTTTTCTTTTCTGGCTTTTCTTAATTTATTAAATCATCAGATAAGACATAACTTGATTGTTTATTAAATTAACTTTTTTAATTAAAAAAGATTCCAACTACTTATTTGTATGAAACATTTTAAGATTTAGTTATTCTTATTAATTGACACATAATTCTTATCTAAATGAATAAATTGAATATTAAGAAAAAATTAAATGAGCACTGAATGACAAAGACTTTTACAAGAATGTGAAATAAAAAAATTTTTAAGATACGCTACTACCGTGTGACATAAGACATAAACTCGAGCAGTAACTCACCGGCAGCTCAGCATACACCACTCCATACATATCACTCGGTGAAATTTAACACTACAACGCTGAGTCAACGATTTCAAAGAAAAGTATACTGTAAGTTATAGCAAGTAAGCCCTTTGAGCCAGTGGTTGGTCTCTGACAAACAAAAATCATATTTAATGTTTCGTAGAACGAATCCTTGAGTTCTGCCTTTCGCTTACAGAAGTTTGGATGTTACAGTGATAACTACTATAAAGACAATAGTAAAGACGACAAATAAGATATTTGTAGATATTACAGTTGTAGAAATAACGAAATCCGTGCTGATCAATTTTATCGTAAGGACAATAATAACAAAAATCATAATGACAATGACAGTAACAATAATCAGGTACCGATGACAAAGTTGACAAAAATAACGACCACGACAATTAATATAATAATAATAAGGAAATAAATGAAACTTAAGCAATAACGACGAAAACAGTTACGGTGATAATTAATATGATGATGATAACAATAACATTTATTATTACTATAACAATAACAAAAACGATAATAATCATAACGATATGAACGATAACGGCGATGTGAGAAACACTGATAAAGACAGTACAAATTATAATGATGTTAATAAAAATATAACGACAACAATTGGAAATAATAATAATGATAACAGTAATAATAATGTCAAGAAAAATGATAACTCCAATGTTAATAAAACAGTGACAATAAAAATGACAAGAATACACTGAATGAAGACGATGACACTAGCAATCACGGTAACAATAACAATGACAATGACAGTATAGTTGACGGTTACGATAATAATGGTAATGACAACGACAATAATAATAACAGTTACAATATAACTGACAAGATAAATAAGGTGTACGTAGAGTATGAAACTTTTCATGTAAATCAGATGAATATCATTATTTACAACAGCCGTGTATATAGTGAGTAAGCTTTCTGGTGACTGTCAAAGAGCATCGTACCTAATGCTCGGATGAGGTGATCACAATACACACACAACGCAAACGTGTCTAGTATAAATACGTTACAATAACAGTACTAATCACTGAAATATAAATTGTGGAGACATTTGTAACAATAATGCCTATAATATGAGCGACTATGATAGTAAAAATAAAATAATAATAAAACTTATAATGTTAGTAAAGATATTGTCAGTAGAAAAAGGATAACACTAACAAAAGAAGTAATAACAATTTTAATAAAAATAAAAATATTAAAAGACAACAATTTTGATAGCAAAAACAAAAAACTGAGAAGACAACAGTCAGAAAAAAAGTGACAATAAACATTACAATAACAATGACGATAACAATGATGGTAGTACAGATGTTTATAATAATAAAAGTAAGGTTGGTAAGAATGACGACAAAGATGACTCTAAAAACGTCAATGACGATAAGAAGAATAATAGTAAAGGTTGAAACGATAATGATAATAACGAAAAGAATAACAATAACAGGAATCATAAAGACAATTATAATAAATGACTTTATGAAGATGTTGACAACATTAACAATTATGACAATAATAACAAAGACAATATCTATGACAGTACCAATGTTAATGATGTTTTAGACATCAATGATTATGTCCATAACGAGGATTGTAATGACTATGACTATAACGTTTATACTAAAAGTTATAATTACAATGACAAAAATGATGATTTTGATTGTTGTAAGGATAACTATAATAATATTAGTTATAAAAAAAAAGAATCTTCGACAGCGTAGCAAATCACATTGTAAGTAATTATAAAAATGACGACGTTAGAAACAATGTCCTGACAAAATTCATAGTTATACTAATGACGAAAGTGACGGTGGTAAGGACTGTGATAATAACGATATCTATGAAGATAACTATAACAACACTGACGATATGGATTATATAGATGATGGTATGCATTATAACGATCAAGATAATAATGGCGATGACAGAAGTAATAACAATAGTAGATATACTACTATATTTTAATGAAAGCTGATACCATAAAAGCGCTAGGATCTCAAGAGGAGAAGAAAAAAGTAACACTTAAATCTCAGGATCTAGAACCAACTACCAATAAAGGTGATGTGAAACTTGCGATCAGTAAGATTTATGGCCACTCACTGTGAAGAAGAAAAGTAATTCTGCTAGGAATGTCTAAAAAAGGCAGATGGTGATTCTGGTAAATACTCTTGAGACTGATTCCATAACTATATAAGAAATTAGGGGCTTGGTAATCATATTCACAAGGTGTCAAGTGAGAAGAAGGGTTAAGGCCCTTAGATGCTACTAATATCTAAGGTACAGATACATAACTAAAAATTACAATAAAGAGGACCAGTCAATGCAATACTCTGAATGCAGTTGCAATCGCCGTAAAAAAAATTGCAAGGAAGAGGCCTAATATTCTGCTTGTGGAACAGATAGGGCCAAATATAGAGTAAGTAGCGGTAGCAGCTCAGCATTTAATAAATAACTGGAAGAGGGTTAAAGTAAGGCATCTGCAAGCTGCACACAAAGTGAAAGACGAAAGTAGGATAACAATTGCAGATCAAAGCTGCACTGACTTATCCAAGTCATCAGCAAGGAAGAACTACAAAAATGATTGTTCCCACAAAATAGCAGATTATCAGACAAAGAAAAGAAAAGGTAATATCACGATTGAGATGATACTCTAGAAAAATACTACGTCAATAGTCAACAGTCCGTGATCCCAGCTTAAAGTTTACATGTAAAAGCAGATTCAAAATAAGTTGTCCCAAGAGATAGATCTTGCCAGCTTTGTATGTATTTACTACATATTTCTAAGAACATCATAGTAAAAAACAACACCTTAAGATAAGTCGCACACAGGATATAGGTTCGTGTCCTCATTTATCATGTGCTAAAGCATTTAAAACAACCTTGAAAAAGGAACGAAAGAAAAAAAATAACAAAGACGATAAAATTGATTATGTTAATGTTAAGAACAGTAAAAGTAATTATAAGATAAATTATAATGACAAAACTTATGGTAATAATGATAATTAGAATAACAATGATTATATCAATAACAATAATCATGATAGTACAACAAATAATGATAATGATTATAATCATGATCTCATGATGACGATAATAGAACTGATAAAGATAGTAATTAACATAATATTGATGACAAAAATAATAAAAATTATTAAAATAGTAATAGCGTTAATAGGAATATAAATGAATTCAATAGTTAGTAATATTGTCTGAATTATGATAGTCATGACGACGATGATAACAATATTAATAACTCAAGGAACAATAATCAGGATAAGACGAACGATAATAATGATAAGAATGATGATTATATTAGTCATGTTTATAATGATTATATTGGTGATACTGAAAAAGGCAGTAAAAACTATGAATACAGTCATTACAAAAGAAAAAAAACGATGCTTTAAAGATAATGATGGTAATTACAAAAATGATGATATCAAAATAAATGATAACACTTACTTTAATAACAATACAAATAATGACGATGAGAATTATCAAAACAATAACCATGAGAACAAAAGTAACAGTTACAATAAAAAATATACAAAGAATAATAACAGTAATTATAAATAAGATTCAAAGGGTTATAACGGCTGTCTGAACGAAAATGTTGATGATAGTTACACTTAAGATGATGATAATGATAAAAATAGTAATAATAACAATAATAACAATGAAAATAAAGACATAACAACCATACCAATGGTAACGCAAAGACTAAGATAATGATAATTCTCATACATACAACAACTCTAACAATAATGACGATAATGATAATAACGATTGGAAAGACAACTAGAATTACAGTTATAAGGACAACAATTATGATTATTTTAACAATCACGATGGTCACGACATTATAAATAACATTGATAACAGTATAAAAATAATCGTTACAACTTAGTTTTAAAGTTTGTTCAGATTTTTTAGCGTATTGGATGTATTGATACAAACATCGATGTAGCAGTAGTAGGTAAAGATGACTTATGAGTGCATTTTACGTATTACTGTTTTAATTAGAGTATACAAGGATCACGAAGTGAGTGAGAATACAATACTTATGGACGGTAGCCAAAAGATGTTAGAGTAAATTTAGGTAGAAATTAAATGCAAGGAATTAAATTTATCGACATTTCCCATCTTATACGATATTGCCAAGGCAACTCAACTTTTTCAGTTAAAACTATCGTTTGTAGAAAATTGTCATACCTAGTAATTAATAAAAGTGCCACCTTGACCAGGACTTGAACTTGAAACTCTTTTCTTTCCAGGAAAGTGCGTAACCAATTTCGCCGTCGAGGTCTCGGTGATTCCTGTTTTAAATCGCTACATTTTATACTTTTTCGGCAATTTTTCAGTCCAACGCCCTGCTTATATGGTATGTGAGAATACTAGAATTAACTCTTATTCATCGATTAGTAAGTATTAAATGCGAGTAACTCAATTTATCAACAATTCCCATCCAATGCGATATTGCCAAGGCAACTTGACTTTTTCAGTTAAAACTACCGTTTGTAGAAAATTGTAATAAGTAAATAATAAATCACCAAAAAAGTATGTAGTGATTGAGAAGTGAAGTCACCAAGACCTCGATGGCAAAATTGGTAATGCACTTTTCCGGTAAGACGAGAGTTCCAGGTTCAAGTCCTGGTCGAGGTGGCACTTTTTTCAATTGCCACGTAAAACAATTTTCTACAAACGGTTGTTTTAACTAAAAAAGTTGATTTTCTTTGGCAGTATCGTTATGGTTGGAACATGCCGATAAGTTTAATTACTCACATTGAATACTTACCTACCGATAAATTAGGGTAAATTCTAATATTCTTACATACCATATGAGCAGGGCGTTGGACTAAACAATCGCCAAAAAAGTATAAAATGTAGTGATTGAGAAAAAGTGTTACCACAACCTCAACGGCGAAATTCAAAACTCACTTTTCCGGTGAGGAAAGAGTTCCAGGTTCAAGTCCTCGTTGAGGTGGCACTTTTTTCAATTGCTACGTATGAAAATTTTCTACAAATGGTAGTTTTAACTGAAAAAGTTGAGTTGCCTTGGAAATATCGTATTGGAAGGGAAATGTCGATAAATTTAATTACTCCAATTTAATACTTACCCATTTATAAATTAGAGTAAATTATAAAATCCTCACGCACCATATGAGGAGGGCATTGGACTAAAAAATCGCTGAAAAAGTATAAAATTTAGAAATTGAGAAGAGAAGTCACCGAGACCTTGATGGCCAAATTGGTAACACACTTTCCTGGTGAGAAAACAGTTCCAGGTTTAAGTCCTGGTCGAGATAGCATTTTTCTTAAATTAATAGATATGCCAATTTTTAGAAACGGTAGTTTTAACTGAAAAAGTCGAGTTGCCTTGGCACTACTGTATTGGGTGAAAAATATCGATTAATTCAATTACTTGCATTTTATACTTACCCATCAATAAATAAGAGTAAATTCTGATATTCTTACATACTATGTTAAAGGTATGGATTGTTAATAGATTCGTTAGATTTTAATTATTAAATGTGTGTATTCATTTGTTGTTGCTATGTGTAACTTTTTTTTATTGACTTTAAATCATATAAACACGAATCAGCTATGTTTTTGTGCTCAGAGTGAACTTGAAGTGTACGTGCAAAAAGAAAATAGACAAGGCAAAAGCTGGTTAAATTCACATAAGAAGTCGTTATAAGTCATACACAAAGGATTTTGATCAGAGGTTTTTAAATCTCATACAACAGTTAACAGTCATGCTAAAATCTAGGACGATTTAGTACGATTTCTTATCGTAAAGGTAAAAAAGAAATTTTGTGACAAAAAAGAATGATAAGCAGCTCTATCTCAAAATTGTCTAAAAAATAACATTAACACCTAAGACAACGCAATTTTTTTGGAAAGCTTCAACGGAACCTCATTTAAATTTTTTTGAACGAGTGATGAATAAAGGGCAGACAGCTTGTTTTAATTATTTGGCAGGAATAAATAAAGATGTGCAAGTATGGTCTTCAAACTCAGCCGTCTCTCAAAATTTTTTATTAAAGTCACAACTTTGACAATCTATGAAGGCTTACGAGATCATAGAAGAGATTTTTCGTCTCTAATTTTTTTTTTTTAAGGTCAGTAGTGCAGCCATCATCCTCAACCTGAATACTTTTGCACACGTTTTACCATTGTCCAACTCTGGAGGATCGTTTTCTAGGCAACCGTCGTTCTTCGCCCTGATGCCCTTGCATGAGAGTGGTCCTCACTATCATCCGATGGTATAGAATTGTTCTCCTGGACAACCATTGTCCTCCATCCTAATTCCCTTGAGCGAGAGCACACCTTGCCGTTGTCCAACGATGAAATGTCGTTTTCCCGGGCAGCCGTCACCCTCAAGGGCTGCCCCAATGCGCTTATTTGAAACCCATCTTGACATCGTCTGACGCTGGTAACTCATTACCCTGAGCAACAGCAGATATTTTAGTCCATATCTTCACTAGCGCAGCAACATGAATTGCATCAACTATTTGCTGTATATTTTTACGGCTCTAAGCAGCTGCTGACTTCTACGTTCCTTGAAAGTTATTTTTAATCTTCTATATTAATACATTACGCACCAAGGGAGCAAAGTACGGCATTCCGTTGCGAGTGTGTAATTGTCTCCTGAGCAAAAGGCAGAGAAGCAAACACCCTAAAGATGATGCTGTACTTAGTTCCCGAGGCCCGTATACAATTTTTTCTTTTTCTTCAGTGAAAATATGACGTTTTTTCCTGATTTAAGGAAGAAGAGTGCAACATAACCTTTCAGGTAAAAATCGCATTTACTGCTTATAAGATAAGGTATTTTCGCATCCTCTGCAATAAAATTGCCTCCTGATCCGTAGGCAAAGGTGGCAACCACTCAGAGAATAGCACAATACTTTTCCTATGAGCAGTACATGCAATTTCTTACCTAGGAGGAACGTGGCACTTTGCTCCCCGAAATCAGGAAACAAAGTCTTATTTCCGGTGGGGATTTTTAAAGAATAAAAGTATCAATTATCATACAAGGTAAGTATTAAATAAAAATGTTAATAATGCACGTGTGATCCAAGGGTTTGATTTTCATAAAAATATCGTACACTTCCATTTAAATAGTTTGGTACGTTTGAACATTAACCAAAGTAATACAAGACCACAAAAAAAGTAAGAGTACTTTATTAAGTGTACCCATCTGTATATTTTTTAGATCACTGAAACCTAATCCTATGTCAGAATTACCCTAGCATGTCGAGATTTCGTTAAATCTTATCTCAAAACTTCAAAAAAATCAATTAATGTAAGTTTTTCGACAGAATACTGTAAATCTATGTGAGCCATAGTCTCTCCACGCAAAGACTTTTAGCAGACTAGTCTTAATACATAAGACATAAGCAGATAAATCGCTGCTTAAACCGTCAAAGCTCACACAACCTAA
This sequence comes from Copidosoma floridanum, assembly GCF_036245765.1. Classification (NCBI taxonomy): domain Eukaryota; kingdom Metazoa; phylum Arthropoda; class Insecta; order Hymenoptera; family Encyrtidae; genus Copidosoma; species Copidosoma floridanum. The sequence goes on from NW_028321894.1 coordinate 12,444,808, forward strand.
CCTCATACCTCCATTAATCCATTAACTTAAGATTTTTCAGGAAATGAAAAAAATTTTTGCCCTTATTATTATTATAACCAAAGATCACAAATAGACTAGCCTAACATATGAGGCAATAACTATAGGATTACCTTCTGATACAACAGAGCTTAAAGAAGCTGTTCTCAATTCCCTGAAAATGTAATAACGTAAGTGTTTTGGCAAAATTCCGTAAGTTTCTGAAACCCATGGCACTTCTTACCAAAGATTCTTAGTAGACTAGCTTTAATACAGAAGCCAACAACATACAAATTGCTTTCTGAACAATGAAAACTTGCCTAACTTAACCTCAAATCTCTGAAAATCCAGTAACTTAAGCTGTTTTACGAAATTCTATAAACTTATCCAGTCATTGGTCCTTTAACTCAAGATTTAAGTACAAGTAATTTTAAACATCAGTTAACAACCTTAGATTCACTGTTGGAACTATCAAAGCTTTAATAACTTAACCTTGAATCCTCAATATCTAAGCTCATGAGCCTTTTTCAAAAAATGCTGTAAACATATACACCCAATAGCATGATCTTAAATCAACTAAGATTCAACATAGAGTACAGATGGACTTTCTAAACATAGCCAGGTCTGTATAAGAATCTAGCAGGAATCAGCAATGATTGTGATCGATCTATAATTTAAGAATTAGTGAGATTTTATCTAGTTATTTCACGTCCCTCCTTACTATATACTAAAAAATAAAAAGCGTAAGTTAACCTGTTGTCATTAGAGCATTACAGCGGATTTCAATGTTAATAGACACTATTACAACATCTATAATTCAAACATTGAAAACAGGAGAATAAATTAGATCTAATATCTAGAATTTAGATGCATGTAAATGTACACATTGCTATTAACAATGATCAAACAATAGATGTTGATGTTGTGTCCATTTACATAGATCTGAGCTTAGATAACGCCAAGGTTAAAAAGATGATCAGATTTTTCAGACTTAGGGCCCTTAGTAACTAGAGTCTTGTCTTTCGTGCCCTTTTATCAATAAAAATTATTTAAAAGGTTCTTTATACATATCTGAAAAAATTTACTTCAACTGATAAGTCCTTCAAGGTGGCAAAAAACGCTTTTCAGTTTATCAATCTGGCAGAGCATCGTGCTTGTAGTCTACAATGTAATTTGTTATTGCTTTTCCAAGTTAGCTTTATCCACTCTTGTTGCATACCAGTAGCTCAATGCAGCACCTATGGCTGAATTATACAGCACTACTATCCTCATCAAAGAACTTATTGGATGCTGTAGAAGTTTCTAGACCTGTAACTGGTAGCGTGGTCGTTGATCACCATCTTTTTGCTCTTTTTCGAGTGTCCATCCCTTAGGCCATAGTTACATAGAGCAAAAATAGAGAGCAAAAAGTCATATTATCAGTATTTCTGCTCATAAGAGTAAGAGAGAGTGCTTACAAAAAGTAGATCCACTGACCTTTCTAAAATGGTTCTTATTGACGTTCTGCTGGCTCTTTCTGCTCCATGTAAATGCAGACTTTTTAATATAGCTATTATTCTAAGTCATGCTCTCTGTAAAAAAGCTTTAGTAAATCATGCCCTCTGACATTCTGCTTTAATCTAATGACAAGCTACTTTTGTCTCTGATTTTTAACAATATAAGGCTTCTTAAGGCTTAGGCTGCGTTTCCATGTATACGGGACAGAATCTTGCAGAACCAAAATAGTCCATAAGATACCATTAATGAGTAAGAGGTTTTTTTTACAACATGATAAAACCTTTTTTTTAGTTCTAAGGTATTTAATGGGCTGATTTAATTCCACAAATCTCTATTCCATATTCGGGGGACCCTAAGGCCTTATTCAAAGCTGATAGCCTGCATTATCTGATAAATTTGCAAGTGCCTAATGTAAAGAGGAAATGTGTACTAAATAAATAAGTCTGACTTCTTTGCATTATTTTTTTGCAAAAAAGCCAGTGATTTAGGTATAACTTTAACTGTCTCAGCCTTTGCTCGGAAGCCCCTTTACAACATTTCATTTTTAACGGTTCCTAGACAGAATTTTATGTAATATCATTTCTAGACTGAAGCAATGAGTAAAAAAGTTTTCAATTTACGAAAAATCATTCTGATTTTCGTTGAAGTCGATTGTATTTTTTAACTCACGTGTTGAAAAGTTACAATACTATCATTTTTTGTGTTTCGTGACAACGTCTGAATTGTTTATCGCTGACAGAAGTCACTTAAAACTACTTTCAAATAAGTGTACAGCAATTTGCAGAGGAAAAAAAACATAACTTATTAATATCCTAAGTGTTTTATTGTATGTCACCATATTTTGTATGTAAAAAGTTTCCTTGATAAATCTAAATGCAAGTAAGCATATTTATACAAATTATTACACATATTTCATTATTTCTCTACTTTTGCAAATGTCTGTTTTAGTTTTATCAAAATACAAAGTGAATATTTGAGAATTCATACTATTGTTTAATGCAAAAACGTACAACCAGAGAAAAATTTTGTGTCGTTTGTAAAAAATATTTAATTATGAAAAGTGGAAAAATTTTAACAAAAAACTGTTGACAAGAAGCCCGTTTTACACCTACTTGCCGAACCAGAGGAATCAATACTATCAAACAAGAACATTATCGGGATTAGAGACTTCACGGAACTTACCGGGAAATTAATAGCAGCTTGTCCAGCTGTAGAATACGCGCTCAATCACACTAGATCCCTCGAAAGAGAGAAAATCTTCGCATTAAACAAAAGTAATTGGGATCCCGAAATGATTGTTCCAAGTTCAATAAACTCGGATGTGGACTGGTGGCTTAGAGTCTTACCAGACACGCGCAAATCAATAAAAACCAATAATTTTGCCGTAGAGTTACATACCGACGCTTCGGACACCGGATGGGGCGCGACAGATGGGACGAACGAAACATTCGAATTTTGGAACGACGAGCAGAAACCATTACGTATTAACTACATGGAGTTACTTGCAGTCAAATACGCATTAGAATTACTCACAACACATCTGAGAAATTTTAAAATTCTACTAAGAGTAGATAATACTACCGCTATAGCTTATATCAATAGGATGGGGAGAGTGAGATACATGTCACATCATAGCTTAGCTAAGCAGATTTGGCACTGGGCTGAAATGAGAGAAATTTTCATTGTTGCGTCATACATCTCATCCAAAGAAAATGTTAAAGCGGACTATCTATCTTGTTTAAAAAACGACGTTGCAGAATGGCAATTAAACCGACAACGGGTTTGACTACAATATAAAAAATATTCTAATATTGTGTTAAATATTTGTAATAATTCAACTCACCAAGTAACTTGTATCACGTGTTTGCTCATAATAACTTCTTTTGTAAATAAAAATAAGACATCAAAACTGTTTTCTTCTCAAATGCTCTAGCAAAATCCTACAGACATAAGACAGCAGTGCTATGTTGGCTTTTGTATGACTATCGGATAAGATTATAGCAACAAACGAAAAAATAACCCAGACGTAATTCAGTAACATTTTCTGTTAAACTAACTAAGAACTAAGAATAACTAAGCTTACAAAAATCCAATTTGATTTAAACTTGTTACACAAAGAATAAAGATAAATATAAATATACAAATATTTATAGACCTTGCCCGCAAACTAAAACCAGCACCCTCCTTGGAAAACTTTAAGACGACTAGCCTAGGATGATAAAAATGATGATGATGATAACGATAATAACGATGATGACAATAATAATGACGACGGTAATGATAACAATAATAATAATATTGATAATGATTATAATGATAATAAAAACAAAAGAATACTGATAGTAATGATATTAATAATGTTAATGATAATAATAATAATCATAATCTTAAAAGTGATAATAATAATAATAATGATAATAAAAATAATTAAAAAGATGATTATAATAAGAATCATGATAGTGGTAATGACATAAATAATAATAACGATAATGATAATGATATCGATAATGATTATGATAATGATGATGATGACAATAAAAAAAATAAAAATAGTAACGGTAATGCAAATGATAATAATAATAATGATGATGATGATAATAATGACGTTGATAATAAAACAAATGATAATGATAATGATAATCATGAAAATAATAATAACAATGTTGATAATAATAATGATAATAATGATAATAAATAACAATAATAATGCTTACAATAATTATAATGATAACAACTATATTGATGATGGTAATGACGATGGCGTTTAAAATAATGATGGTTATAATAAGGATAATCATAATAAAGATACTTATGATGATAATAATAATGAAAATGTTTACAATAATGATAATGAGAATAATAATGATTATGATAATAATAGTAAGTATGACAATGATTAGGACGACGATAGTGACAAATATGATAATTATGATTATAATAATAATGATGGTTATCATAATAATAAAAATAATAATAATAATAATAATAGTAATAATAATTATGATGATAATAATAAAACTGATAAAAATAATGATGATAATAACGATGATAAAGACTATGATAAAATTGATAATGATAATAAAATTAATAATAATAAAAATAATTAAAATAATGATAATAAAATGAGAAATAATGATTACTACGATTATATTTATATATACATTATAATAATGACGATAACAAAAAAAATAATAATGGTGATAGTAAAGGTATTTATAATAAAGATTATTGTCATGATAAAAATTCTAATAAAGTTAATAACGATTGTAATGTTAACAAAAATGATACTAATAATGATAATGATTATGATAATTATAAAAATAAGAATGACGACAGTAATAATAACGAAAATAACAACAATCATGGTAATTGTAATAATAATGATGATACATATAATAATAAAGATAATAACGATTATTATGATAAAAATAATGATAATAACAATTATGATGATAATAATGATAACACTAGTGATAAAAATAATTAAGATAATAACAATAATAACAATAAATGTAATAATGCTGATGCAAATAATGATAATAATGAAATAGATAATGATACAAAAAAAGTGACAATACTAACGATAATTATGATGATGATAATAATAATAACGATGATAATGATAATGATGATAATAGTGATAATAATAAATAATAATAATGCTGATAATACTTGTAAGGATAATGACTATGATAATGAGAATAATGACGACGGGGTTTAAAATGATAATGGTAATTAGAAGGAAATTTATAATAAAAACGCTTATGATTATAATGATGATTAAACTAGTGGTAATAATAAAAATGGTTAAAGTGATAATGGTGATAACGATAATGATAATAGATAATAGTGTCCTATGCAGTCAATCCACTCATGGAGGAAAAAGCACAAATTATGTGCCTGGATCTAGAGCGTGCAAGGCCTTTAGAAAGGTTCTGGACAGAAAAAAAAACCAGACATAATGCCCAGAGTTCTTCAAGGAAACATGTACAGGGCAATTAACGCAAATGCCCTTCTGCCACAAATATAATGTGAAAGAAAAGTAGGCGAAGCGCTTATGAGCAAGCAGTACAGCAACTTTAAGCCACCTAAGTGGCTTAGCAACGCACCAAATATGTTGGCCATTTCAGTCCCTAGACCAGACGAAATCCGCTTAGATGCAAGTGGATTAAAAAGACATTTTTTCTGGTTGAAAAGTAGAGGCATAACCTATGTCAGCTGCTACTTTTCACCAAACACTAGTAAAGAATACAGGAGAAGAAAAAATTACCTTGAAGAAACCATCAAGAATAGCATGAAAAGCGACGGTCGCTTGAGACTTTACTGCAAGAGCAATAGAATTGGGAATGCCTATAACAATATCTAAGGGCAGGGCAGCCCTAGATATGGCAGCAAGGCTAGGACTAGTCGTTGTAAACGAAGGAAGGACCACGACTTTTCGAAGGCCGTGATTTGGCGAATCAGTACCAGACATAATACTAGCTCCGGAGAGCCTTGCGCCAAAACTGAAGGAATGGCAGGTAATCAAGGACGGAAATGGCAGCAATCACCAATGTATCATCTTTAAAATCACTGATACAATAGACAAAAGAGGCATAGCACGCAAAACAGGATAGAGTGTTAAGAAGCTGGGCACATAATAACTAGCGGAGAAAGTTAAGAAATAGCATCGCTGCTATCTAAATCAACTATCAAAACCTGAACACAACAAGAGAAGTACAGAAGCTCACCGAGGCAACCATGCAACTTCTAAAAACCGTATGCGACGCCTCCATGCCCAGAAAAAAGATGGAACGGCAAATTCTCAACTAACTGGTGAAACAAGAAAATTGCAGAACTCAGACGCCAATGTCCTCAACACAGACGCCTCTATTAAAGGGCCAGAAACAGACCAGAGGCCGGACAAAAGTACTCCAAGTACCAGTTTGCAAGAAAGACGATGCAAGCTGCTATTAAGAACGGCAAAAAGCAGTGCTGACCAACTCTGTGCCAGAAAGTAAATAACGTCCCCTGGTGCAGAGCACACTGTATAGTGATAGGAAAACTAAAAAAACTTGCTTCAACTGCAAACAAAGACGTGGATACGATGAGACATATCGTGGATACGCTATTTCCGACGCATGCAGAACTCAAGAATCAAGCAGACTTAGGGCTCATAGAAGAGGTACCTTTATTTATCCAGAAGAAACTAAAGCTAGCAGCCAGATCGCTTATAAAAGAAAAAGCTGCTGGACCAGACGGTATACTGGCAAAAGTCATTAAGACAGTGGTGGCAAAACACCCACAGATGCTCTCAAGCCTATACAATGCATGATTGCAGAAAAAGTAGTCCCAAACCCCCTGGAAAAACGCACGGCTGGTACTGATTGATAAAGGCAGGGGAGAGCCAAACTCTCCATCATTTTTTAGGCCGTTATGCATGCTGGATACGCCTGTATAGTTATACAAAAAGCTGCTCAAGGCCCGTCTTCTACAGGCCATACAAAACGCAAGAGACTTACCCAACAGGCAGTACGGATTTAGAAAAGAAAAGTCTACCATAGGAGCAGTAGAAGAAGTAAAGAAAGCAGTTTAAAACAGTCGAGACGTATGCCATGGAGCCAGATCCCTCGCTTTTCTGGTGACCTTGGATGTAAAGAACGCTTTAACTCAACAAGATGAAAGGACATGCTTTAAGCTCTTTAATACACATTTAGAACTACCGACTATCTCTTGATAGTATTGAGAAATTATTTTGAGGACCGCTTTTTAAATTGTTCAACAACAGAAAAAAAAACAAAGAAGAAAATAATGGCTGGGGCATTCCAGGGTTCCATACTTGGACCCGATCTCTGAAATGTGTCATACAATAAACTACTCTAACAGGAAATGCCAGAGGGGACGTTCTTGGTAGGATACGCGGACAATGCTGCTGTAGTGATCGTCGAACGCACAATAAAACTTTTCCAATTACGACTTAACCAGGTTATGCGGAGGTGGCTCCATAGATGGAGGACCATGGACTCAAAGTTACAGCAGGGTAACGAAGATGGTACTATTAACGAAAAGAAAGATAGATACCATCATTCCCCTCAAGGTACAAGAAGAAGAAGTAATGACAAAGGATGCCTTGAAATACCTATGGGTGACGCTTGATAGAAAACTCACGTTTCGGAGACACCTAAGGCAAGCAGCGGACAGGTCGGTGGCAAGAGTAGCGGAATTATGCCGAAGCATGCCGGATGACAGAGGTCCAAGGCCTGCGAAACGCGGGCTTTTTATGTCTACGGCCCAGTCTTTTTTTTTGTATGGGGCTAAGATACGAGAAGATGAGATGAACGTCCAAAAAAAAGAGTAAGAATCAGCCTTGTTAAAAGAATGGGATCCCTAAGGATAGCCTGCGCCTATCGCACAGTCTCAGAGTCTACGATAATGGTAATAGCGGGCGTAATCACCATCGACCTTCTTGCGAGGGAAAGATGATTAAAGCACCTTACGGAGCAGGACCTAGGAAAAATAAAGGCCAAAAAAAACTCTCGGAAGATAACCTGGGATCACTGTCAACATAGATGGCAAAAGGATAGTAGAGGTAGATGGACGGCGTGCCTGATAAAAGATGTCAAGGAATGGACAGAGCCAAAATATGGGGAAGTAGATTACTACCTTACCCAATCCCCCTTAAATCACGAGTATTTTCGCTCGTACCTCAACAAGATACGAAAAACAGAGACGGCTGCTTGCAAGTACTGTAACTGTAACAAAGATGACGCAGAACATTCGTTCTTTGACTGCATCAAGTGGCTAACCGAACGAGACATGCTGCAGGAAAGGATTAGAACATTCAATCCCAATAACGTCATAGATAAAATGCTACTCAACAGAGAAAGGTGGACTGCACTAGCCTAATACATACATACAGCTTTCCGTGCCAAGAAAAAAGATGGTTTTCTGGACGACTGAGCGGAGGTGGTGCGAACGTGGATCCAGTGCCATCGAGCTATGCGTTGGGTTGTGTTTTTTGCTGCAGTGCCTGTGTAGTTTAGAGAAAAGATAGCAGGGCCTTAGGGATAGAGCCGCTTGGAGGGCCGCAAAGTGGTTGGTGTGTAGGATGGGGGCTTACGTGGTACTCGAGCGCGTGCAGATTTACTTAAACCACTTTACTCTATCACCTTGCTACCTATAAGCCACTGTGGCCCAGTGGCCCATGCTTTTGGATGCGTCACTTCCGTGTTTTTTTTTTTTTTTTTTTTTTTTTTTTTTTTTTTTTTTTTTTTTCTTGGGTGTGGTCGCAAATCGGTTAGTGTGCCGTTGGAAGGCTTGCGTGGGTGCTTTGATGCAGTGGGGCTATTGAAGCACGAGCGCACAAACGAACGAATGAAAGAACAAACAAACGAAAGAATGATACCATGATGTGCATGCGCACTGCAGCTTTCTGCATTCTTGTCCTCATCAGCAGTGCTCTCAACTGTGACTGGCAAACTTGCAAAAAGTTCGAATTAGCTATATGGATTAAAACGCAGGACCCCGGATAACTCAACAACATTTCATACACCATGACTTCATACATTGATCCTAAGCTATTTAAACCAATAACCCAACGCCCCTTAAAACGGTATCACAAGCTTAAATAATTAATGCAATGGATTAAACAATAACGCAAGCGCAAATCTCCACACAACCCAGGGCACTGACTGACCGCTTCGCTTATTAATTAAATAAATAAAATAACACAAGCACCGATGACCACACAACCCAGAGCCCTTACTGGCTCCTTTGATAATTAAAATAATAAATAAAATATAACTCAAGCGCCGATCACCGCACAACCCAGGGCACTTACTGGCCGCTTTGATTATTAATTGAATAATTAAAATAACACAAGCGCCAATCCCCATAAACCCGAAACGATTACTGGCCCCTTTGATAATTTAAATGATAAATGAAATATAACTCAAGCACCAATCACCACACAATCCATGCACTAACTGGCCACTTTGTTTATTAATCAAATAAAAAAACTAACATTTACGCCAATCCCCACACAATCTAGGGCACTTACTAGCCACTTTGTTTAATAATTGAACAAATAAAATAACACAAGTGCCAATCCTTACACAACTTAGTAAACTTACTGAACGCTTTTCTTATTAGATAAATAAATAAAATAACACAAGCGCCAATCCCCACACAACCCAGAGCGTTACTTTGTTTATTAATGAAATAAATAAGAATACACAAGCGCCAATCCCCACAAACTTGAAGCGATGACTGGCCCCTTTGATAATTTAAATGATAGATGGATTATGACTCAAGCGCCAGTACCAAAACCAAAAGCACTTACTGTCCACTTTGTTAATCAATTAGATAAATAAAATAACACAAGCACAAATCCCTACACAACCCGAGCGCTTACTTGCCCATGTAATAATTAAAATAAATAATCAAATATAAATGAAGCGCCAATCACCACACAACCCAGAGCACTTACTGGCCGCTTTGTTTACAAATTAAATTGATAGAATAACAAAAGCGCCACTCCCCACACAACCCGTAGCGCTTACTGGCCTCTTTGATACTTAAAATAATAAATAGAATAGAACTCAAGTGCCAATTCCCAAACAACCCAGTGCACTTACTGGCCGCTTTGTTTATTAATAAAATAAATATAATAACGCAAGCGTTAAAGATCATACAGCCTAAAGCGCTTACTTGTCCCTTCAATAATTAAAATAATAAATAAAATATAACTCAAGCGCCAATCACCACACAATACAGGGCACTTACGGGCCGCTTTGTTTATTAATTATTGGATCGATAAAATAACACAAGAGCAAACCCCCATAAAACCTGGAGCGCTTACTTTTTAATTTAATTATCAAAATGATAAATAAAATATAACTTAAGCGCCAGTCAGCACACAACCCATTTCACTAACTTTCTGCTTTGTTTATCAATTGAATAAATAAAAAAACACAAGCGCCAATCCTCACACAACCTGGAGCACCTACTGGCCTCTTTGATGATTAAAATTATGAATAAAATGTAACTCAAGCGCTAATTCCTACACAACCTAGTGCGCTTACTAGCCTCTTAAATAATTAGAATTATGAATAAAATATAACTCAAGCGCCAAATCCTACACAACCCAGTGCGCTTACTAGCCTCATTAATGATTAAAAAATTCATAAAATACAACTCAAGTGCCAATCTCAACACAACCTAGACCACTTACTGGCCTCTTTGATAATTAAAATAATAAATAAAATCAAACTCAAGTGCTAATTCTCAAACAACCTAGTGCACTTACTGGCCGCTTTGTTTATTAATTAAAAAAATAAAATAACGCAAGCGCAAATAATCACACAACCTAAAGCGCTTACTTGCCCCTTTAATAATTAAAATAATAAATATACTATAACTCAAGTGCAAATCACCGCACAACACAGGGCACTTATTGGACGCTATGTTTATTAATTATTAGATCGATAAAATAACACAAGCTCTAATCCCCACACAAACCAGAGTGCTTTCTGGCCTCTTTGATAATTAATATGATGAACAAAAGATATCTCGAGCGCCAACCCTCACATTACTCAGTGCGCTCACTGGCCGCTTTGTTAATCAATTAAATAAATAAAAAAACAAAAGTGCAAATTGCTTAACAACCCAGAGTGCTTTCTTACCCCTTGAATTATTAAGAAGAAAAATAAAATAGAACTTAAGTGCCAATAACCACACAACCCAGGACACTTACGGGCCGCTTTCATTATTAGTTGAATAAAAAAAATAACACAAGCGCCAATTTGCACACAACCCAAAGCGCTGACTGGCCTCTTTGATAATTAAATGATAAATAAAATATAACTCAAGCGCCAATCTCCACACAAATCAGTGTGCTTACTGGCCTCTTTGATGATTAAAAAAATGAATTAAATAAAACACAAGCGCCAATACTCACACAACCCAGAGCGCTTACTGGCTTCTTTGATAATTAAAATAATAAATGAAATATAATTCAAGCGCCAATTTTCACACAACCCAGTGTCCTTACTGGCCTTTTTGATAGTTAAAATAATAAATTAAATACAACTCAAGCTCCAATCACCTCACAACCCAGATCATTTTCTAGCAGATTTGTTTATTAATTAAATAAATAAAATAACAAGAGCACCAATTCCCACACAACCCGAAGCGCTTACTAGCCTCTTTAATAATTAAAATGATAAATAAAATATACCTCAAGCGCCAATCTCCACACGAATCAGTGCGCTTACTGGCCTCTTTGATGATTAGAAAAATAAATTAAATAAAACACAAGCGCCAATCCCCAAACAATTAAGTGCGCTAACTGGCCTCTTTGATGATTAAAATGATAAAAAAAATATAACACAAGTGCCAATCCTCACACAACCCAGTGCACTTACTAGCCTCTTTGATAATTGAAATGATGAATAAAATATAACTCAAGCGCCAATCTCCACACAAATCAGTGTGCTTACTGGCTTCTTTGATAATTAAAATAATAAATGAAATATAATTCAAGCGCCAATTTTCACACAACCCAGTGTGCTTACTGGCCTTTTTGATAGTTAAAATAATAAATTTAAAACAACTCAAGCTCCAATCACCTCACAACCCAGATCATTTACTAGCAGATTTGTTTATTAATTAAATAAATAAAATCACAAGAGCACCAATTCCCACACAACCCAAAGCGCTTACTAGCCTCTTTGATAATTAAAATGATGAATAAAATATAACTCAAGCGCCAATCTCCACACGAATCAGTGCGCTCACTGGCCTCTTTGATGATTAGAAAAATAAATTAAATAAAACACAAGCGCCAATCCCCAAACAATTTAGTGCGCTAACTGGCCTCTTTAATGATTAAAATAATAAAAAAAATATAACACAAGTGCCAATCCTCACACAACCCAGTGCACTTACTAGCTTCTTTGATAATTAAAAAAATTAAATAAATATAACTTAAGTGCCAATTCTCAAACAACCTAGTGCACTTACTGGCCACTTTGATTAATAATCAAGAAAATATTATAACGCAAGCTCAATTAATCACATAACCTAAAGCGCTTACTTGCCCCTTTAATAATTAAAATAATAAATATACTATAACTCAAGCGCCAATCACCACACAACACAGGGCACTTATTTGCCGCTATGTTTATTAATTATTTAATTGATAAAATAACACAAGCTTCAATCCCAACAGAAACCGGAGAGCTTACTGGCCTCTTTGATAATTAATATGATGAACAAAATATATCTCAAGCGCCAACCCTCACATTACTTAGTGCGCTTACTGGCCGCTTTGATAATCAATGAAATAGATAGAATCACGAAATTGCAAATTACTTAACAACCCAGAGTGCTTTCTTACCCCTTTAATAATTAAGAAGAAAATAAAATAGAACTTAAGTGCAAATTACCACACAACCCAGGACACTTACTGGCCACTTTCATTATTAGTTAAATAAGAAAAATAACACAAGCGCCAACTTGCACACAACCCAAAGCGCTTACCTGCCTCTTTGATAATTAAAATGATATATAAAATGTAACTCAAGCACCAATCCTCACACAACCTAGTGCGCTTACTGGCCTCTCTGATGATTAAAGAAATTAATTAAATATAATTTAAGCGCCAATTTTCATACAACCCAGTGTGCTTACTAGCCTTTTTAATAATTAAAATAATAAATTAAATACAACTTAAGCGCCAATCACCTCACAACCCAGATCACTTACTAGCAAATTTGTTTATTATTTAAATAATTAAAATAACAAGAGCACTAATTCCCACACAACCCGAAGCGCTTACTAGCCTCTTTGATAATTGAAATGATAACTAAAATTTAACTCAAGCTTAAATTACCACACAACCCAGGGCACTTACTTGCTGCTTTGTTTTTTAATTATTAAATATATAAAATAACTCAAGCGCCAATCCCCACACAACCCGGAGCGCTTACTGGCGTCTTTGATAGCTAAAATAATGAATAAAATATTACTTAAGCGCCAATCCCCACACAACCCAGTGCACTTACTTGCCCCATTGTTTATCAATCGAATGAATAAAATAACACAAGCGCCAATCCCCACACAACTCGAAGCGCTTGCTAGCCCCTTTGAAAATAAAAATAATAAATAAAATATAACTCAAGCGCCAGTCACCACACAACCCAAAGATGCTACTGGCGATTTTCATTATTAATTAAAAAAATAAATTAACACGAGCGCAAATCCCCACGGAACCTGAATCGCTTGCTGTCCTCTTTAACAATTATAATGATAATTAAAATATCTTTCAAGCGCCAATTACCACAAAACCTAGGATACTTACTTGCTGCTCTGTTTATTAATTGTATGAATAAAAAAACACAAGCGCCAATCTCCACATAACCCTGAGCGCTTACTGGCCTCTTTGATACTTAAAATGATTAATAAAATATAACTGAACTGCAAATTACCACTCAACCCATAAAACCTACTGGCTTCTTTGTTTATTAATCAAGTAAATATAATAACACAAGCGCCAATCACCACACAACCCGGGGCACTTACTGGATCATTTAAAAATTAAAAAAATTAATAGATTACAAATCAATTGCCAACTACCACGCAACCTAGAGCACTTACTAGCCGCTTTGTTTAATGATTATTAAATAAATAAAATAACCCAAGCGCTAATTTCTACAAATCGGACGCGATTACTAGCCCCTTTAATAATGAAAATGATGAATAAAATATAACTAAAGCGCCAGTAGCCACACAACCAAGGGCACTTACTGGCCGCTTCGTTTATTAATAAAATAAACATGAAAACACAAGCGCCAATCCTAACAAACTCGGAGCGATGACTGGCCCCTTTAATAATTTAAATGATAATTGGATTATGACTCAAGTGCCAGTATCATGACCTAGGGCATTTACTGCCCACTTTGTTTATCAATGGAACAAGTAAAATAACACAAGCGCAAATCCGTACACAACCAAAAGCGCTTACTTGCCCCTTTGATGATAAAAATAATTAATTAAATATAAATCAAGCGCCAATTACCACACAACCCATAGCACCTACTGGCCGCTTTGTTTACAGATTAAATAAATAAAATAACACAAGCTCCACGCCCCACACAACCCGGAGTGCTTACTGGCCTCATTAATACTTAAAATAATAAATAAAATATAACTCAAGTGCCAATTTCCAAACAACCCAGTGCGCTTACGGGCCGTTTTGTTTATTAATTAAAAAAATATAATGACGCAAGCGCAAATGATCACACAACCTAAAGCGCTTACTTGCTCCTCAAATAATTTAATTGATAAATAAAAAATCACTCAAGCGATAGTCACCACACAATCCAGTGCACTTACTGGCCGCTTCAGTTATTAATAACATAAACATGAAAACACAAGCGCCAATCCTCACAAACTCGGAGAGATGACTGGCCCCTTTAATAATTTGAATGATAGTTGGATTATGACTCAAGTGACAGTATCATGACCCAGTGCACTTACTGCCCACTTTGTTTATCAATGGGATAAGTAAAATAACACAAGAGCAAATCCTTACTTAACTCCAAGCACTTACTTGCCCCTTTGATAATTAAAATAATTAATTAAATATAAATCAAGCGCCAATAACCACACATCCCAAAGCATTAACTGGCCGCTTTGTTTACAAATTAAATGAATAAAATAACAATAGCGCCACTCCCCACATAACCCGGAGCGCTTAGTGGCCTCTTTGATAAATGAAATGATAAACAAAATTTAACTCATGCCCAAATTACCACACAACCTAGGGCTCTTACTTGCTGCTTTGTTTATTATTTATTATTAAATAAATAAAATAACACAAGCGCCAATCATCACACAGCATTAACTTGATGCTTTGTTTATTAATTGTGAAAATAAAATAACACAAGCGCCAATCCCCACACAACCCTAGGCGCTTACTGGCCTCTTCAATACTTAAAATAATATATAAAATATAACTGAACTGCCAATTACCACACAACCCAGGTAATCTACTAACTGCTCTGTTTATTAATAAAGTTAATATAATAACACAAGCGCCAATTACTATACAACCCAAAGCGCTTACTGGCTTTTTTGATAATGGAAATAATAAATAAAATATTAATGAAGCACCAATTCCCACACAACCCAGAGTGCTTACTTGCCTTTCTAATAATTGATATGAAAAATAAAATATAAGACAACCGCCAATCCCCACAAACTCAAAGCGATTACTAACCCCTTTAATAATTAATATGATAAATGAAATGTAACTCAAGCGCAAGTCACCACACAACCCAGATCACTAACTGTCCGCTATGTTAATTAATTGAATAAATAAAATAACACAAGCGCCAATTCTCACACAAACCGAAGCACTTACTGGCCTCTTCGATAATTAAAATGATAAATAAAATACAACTTTAGCGCCAATTACCACACAACCTAAAAAACCTACTGGCAGCTTGTTTCATAATTAAATGAACATAATAACACAAGCACGAAACACCACACAACCTGGGGCACTAACTGGATCATTTTATAATTGAAAAAATAAATAGAATATAAATCAAGTGCCAATTACTACACAACCTAGGGCACTTACTAGCCACTTTGTTTGATAATTATTGGTTAAATAAGATAACACAAGCCCTAATTTCTACAAATCCGACGCGATTACTGGCCCCTTTGATAGTAAAAATGATAAATAAAATACAACTAAAGCACCAGTCACTACACAACCCAAAGCACTTACTGTCCGCTTTGTTAATCAATTAAATTAGAAAAAAACACAAGCGCCAATCCCCACACAATGCAGAGCGCTTACTGGCCTTTTTAATAATTAAAATGATACATAAAATATAACTCAAGCGCTAATTACCACACAACCCAGGACATTCACTGGCCTCTTGGATGATTAGATTAATAAATTAAATATAACACAAGCGCAAATTCTCACACTACCCAGAGCACTTACTGGCCTTTTTAATAATTAAAATGATTAAAAAAAAAAAAACTCAAGTGCCAATCCCCACACAACCCAGTGCGCCTACTGGCCTTTTTCATATTTAAAATAATAGATAAAATATAACATGAGCGCCAATCACTACACAATTCAGGGCACTAACTTGCCGCTTTGTTTATCAATTGATTAAATAGAATAACACGAGCGCAAATAACCACACAATTCAGAGTGCCTAATAGCCCGTTAAAAATCAAATTAATAAATAAAATATAACTTAAGCGCCAGTTACCACACAACCCGGGGCACTAAGTGGCCGTTTCCATTATTAATTATATAAATAAAATAACAAAAGCGCCGATCTTCACACAACCCCAAGCGATTACTGGCCCTTTTGATAATTAAAATGATAAATTAAATATAAAAAAAGTAACAATCACCACACAACCCAGGGCACTAACTGGCCGCTTTGTTAATCAATTAAATGAATAAAATAAGACAAAAGCCAAATCCACAAACTCAAAGCAATTACTGGCCCCTTTTAAAATTAAAATGATAAATAAAATTTTACTAAAGTGCTAATCACCACACAACCCAGGGCACTAACTGGCTGCTTTGTTAAATATTTAAATGAATAATTTAAGAGAAAAGCCAATCCCCAAAAACCTGGAGCGATTACTGGTCCCTTTGATACTTAAAATAATAAATAAATTGTCACTTAGGCGCCAATCACCACACAGCCTAAGAAACCTTCTGATGGTTTGTTTAATAATAAAATAAACAAAATAACAAGTGCGCAAATCACCACGCAACACAGGGCACCTACTGGATCCTTTGAAAATTAAAAAAATAAATAGAATATAAATCAAGTGCCAACTACCACACAACCTAGGGCTCTTACTAGCCGCTCTGTTTGATGATTATTGGATAAATAAAATAACACGAGCGCTAATTTTTATAAATTTGACGCGATTACTGGATTCTTCAATAATAAAAATAATAATTAAAATATAACTATAGCGCCAGTCACCACACAACCCAGGCCGCTCACTGGCTACTTTGTTTATTAATAAAATAAATATAAAATACAAGCGCTAATTCCCACAAACTCGGAGCGATGACAAAGCCCCTTTGGTAAATTGTATGATAAATAGATTATGACTCCAGCGCCAGTACCAGGACCCAGGGCACTTACTGTCCACTTTCTTTATTATTTGGATAAGTAAAATAACACAAGAGCAAATCACCACAAAACTCCAAGCACTTACTTGCCCCTTTGATAATTAAAATAATTAATTAAATATAAATCAAGCGCCAATTACCAAACATCTCAAAGCATTAACTGGCCGCTTTGTTTACAAATTAAATTAATAAAATTACACAAGCGCCACTCCCCACACAACCCGGAGCGCTTGCTGGATTCTTTGAAAATTAAAAAAAAAATTAGAATATTAATCAAGTGCCAACTACCGCGCAACCTAGGGCACTTACTTGCCGCTTTGTTTGATGAATAATGGATAAATAAAATAACACAAGCGCTAATTTCTACAAATCTGACGCGATTACTGGCCCCTTTAATAATAAAAATGATGAATAAAATATAACTAAAGCGCCAGTCACCACACAACCCAGGGCACTTACTGGCCGCTTTGTTTATTAATTAAGTAAATATAAAAACACAACCGCCAATCCCCACAAACTCGAAGCGATGACTGGCTCCTTTAATAATTTAAATGATAGATGGATTATGGCTCATAAGCCAGTACCATGACCCAGGGCAGTTACTGTCCACTTTGTGTACCAATTGGATAAGTAAAATAACACAAGCGCAAATCCTCACACAACCCCAAGCGCTTACTTGCCCCTTTAATAAATAAAATAATTAAGTAAATATAAATTAAGCGCCAATTACCACACAACCTAGAGCATTTACTGGCCGCTTTGTTTAATAATTATAAGATGGATAAAATAACACAAGCTCCAATTTGCACACAACCCAAAGCGCTTACTGGCCCCTTTGATAATTAAAATGATGAATAAAATGTAACTCAAGCACCAATTTCCACACGACTAAGATTACTAACTGACTGTTTTGTTAATAAATTAAATAAATAAAATAACACAAGCGCCAATCCTCAAACAACCCGGAGCGCTAACTAGCCTCTTCGATAATTAAAATGATAAATAAAATATAACTTAAGCGCTAATCACCACACAACCTGAAAAACCTACTGGTGGTTTGTTTAATAATTTAATAAACGAAATAACACAAGCGCAAATCACCACACAACCCAGGGCACTTACTGGATCCTTTGATAATTAAAAAAATTAATAGAATATAAAACATGTGCCAATTACTACACAACCTACGGATCTTACTGACCGCTTTGTTTACTAATTATTAGATAAATAAAATAACACAAGCGCTAATTTCTACAAATCCAACGCAATTACTGGCCCCTTTGATAATAATAATGATAAATAAAATATAACTCAAGCTCTAATCACCACACAACCCAGGGCATTTACTGGCCTCTTGGATGATTAAAATAATAAATTGAATATAACACAAGCGCCAATCCTCACACCACTCAGAGCGTTTTCTGGCCTCTTTAATAATTAAAATGATAAATAAAATAAAACTCAAGCACAAATCCCCACACAACCCAGTGCGCTTACTGGCCTCTTTAATATTTAAAATAATAAATAAAATATAACTCGAATGCCAATTACCACACAACTCAGGGCACTAACTTGCTGCTTTGTTTATTAATTATTTAATAAATAAAACATTACAAGCGCCAATTTCCACAAAACCTGGAACGCCTACTGGCCTCTTTAATAGCTAAAATAATGAATATAATATAACTCAAGCGCCAATCCCCACACAACCCGGTGCACTTACTTGCCGCTTTGTTTATCAATTAAATAAATAGATTAACACATGCGCGAATAACCTCACAATTAGGAGTGCCTACTAGCACTTTTGAAAATCAAAATAATAAATAAAATGTAACTTAAGCGCCAGTCACAACACAACCTAGGAAACTAACTGCCCAATTCCGTTATTAATTAAATAAATAAAATAACACGAGCATCCATTCTCACACAAACCAAAGCGCTTACTGTCCTCTTTACTAATTAAAATGATAAATAAAATAAAACTCAAGCGCCAATTACCACAGAATCTAGGGCATTTACTTGCTGCTTTGTTTATTAATTGTATAAATAAAATAACACAAGCACCCATCCCCACACAACCCTAGGCGCTTACTGAACTCTTTAATACTTCAAATGATGAATAAAATATTACTAAACTGCCAATTACCACACAACCCAGGAAACCTACTAACTGCTTTGTTAATTAATAAAGTTAATATAATAACAGAACCGCTAATTACTACACAACCCAAGGCGTTTACTGGCTTTTTTAATAATGGAAATAATAAATAAAATATTAATTGAGCAACAATTCCCACACAACCCAGAGCGCTTACTTGCCTTTTTAATAATTAATATGAAAAATGATATATAACACAAGCGTCAATCCTCACAAACTCAAAGCGATTACTGGCCCCTTGAATAATTTATATGATAAATAAAATATAACTCGAGCGCCAGTCAACACACAACCCAGATCACTAACTGTCTGCTATGTTTATTAATTGGATAAATATAATGACACAAGCGCCAATCCTCACACAACCTCAAAAACCTCCTTGCAATTTGTTTAATAATTAAATATACATAATAACACAATCCCAAATCACCACACAACTCGGGGCAATCACTGACCGCTTCTGATATTAATTTGATAAATAAAATAACACAAGCGCCAATCTTCACACAACCCAAAGCGCTTACTGGCCCCTTTAAAAATTAAAATGATAAATAAAATATAACTTAAGCGCTAATTACCACAAAACTCGGGGCATTCACTGGCCTCTTAGATAATTAAAATAATAATTTAAATATAACACAAGCTCCAATCCCCATACAACCCGGAGCGCTTTTTTGGCCTCTTTAATAATGAAAATGATAAATAAAATGAAACTCAAGCGCCAATCCCAACACATTCCAGTGCGCTTACTGGCCTCTTTCATATTTAAAATAATAGATAAAATATAACTCGAGCGCCAATCACTACACAATTTAGGGCACTAACTTGCTGCTTTCTTTATAAATTATCTAATAAATAAAATAACACAAGCGCAAATCCCAACACAACTGAAACGCTTACTGGCCTCTTTAATAGCTAAAATAATGAATAAAATACAACTTAAGCGCCAATCCCAACACAACACAGTGCACTTACCACTTTGTTTATTAATTAAATACATGGAATTACACAAGCGCAAATATCCACACAATTTAATGTGCCTATTAGCCCCTTTGGAAATAAAAATAATAAATTAAAAATAACTCAAGCGCCAGTCACCATACAACCCAGGGCACTAACTGGCCGCTTTGTTGATTAATTAAATGAATAAAATGAGACAAATGCCAATCCCCACAAACTCAAAGCAATAACTGGCCTATTTATTAATTAAAATAATAAATACAATTTTACTTAAGTGCTAATCACCACGCAATCCAGGGCACCTACTGGATCCTTTGATAATTAAAAAAATAAATAGAATATAAATCAAGTGCCAATTACTACACAACCTAGGGATCTTACTAGCCGCTTTGTTTGATAATTATTGAATAAATAAAATAACACAAGCGCTAATTTCTACAATTACGACGCGATTACTGGCCCCTTTGATAATAAAAATGATAAATAAAATAAAACTCAAGCGCAAATCCCCACACAACCCAGTGTGCTTACTGGCCTCTTTGACATTAAAATAATAAATAAAATATAACTCGAATGCCAATTACCACATAACACAGGGCACTTACTTGCTGCTTTAATTATCAATTATTTAATAAATAAAACATTACAAGCGCCCATCCCCACACAACCCGGAACGCCTACTGGCCTCTTTGATAGCTAAAATAATGAATATAATATAACTCAAGTGCCAATCCCCACACAAGCCGGTGCACTTACTTGCCGCTTTGTTTATCAATTAAATAAATAAATTAACACAAGCGCAAATAACCTCACAATTTAGAGTGCCTACTAGCACCTTTGAAAATCAAAATAATAAATAAAATATAACTCAAGCACCAGTCACCACACAACCCAGGGAAGCTCCTGGCCGTTTTTATTATTAATTGAATAAATAAAATAACACGAGCACAAATTCCCACACAACCCAAAGCGCTTACTGTCCTCTTTGATAATTAAAATTTAAATTACATTGTTACTCAAGCGCCAATAACCACAGAACCTAGGATACTTACTTGCTGCTTTGTTTATTAATTGTATGAATAAAATAACACAAGCGCCAATCTTCACACAACCCTGAGCGCTTACTGGCCTTTTTGATACTTACAATGATTAATAAAATATAATTAAACTGCCAATTACCACTTTACTCAAAAAACCTACAGGCTGCTTTATTTATTAATAAGGTTTATATAATAACACAAGCGCCAATCCCCACACAACCCAGAGCGCTGACTAACTTCTTTGATACTTAAGATAATGAATAAAATATAACTAATTTGTCAATTACGACTTAACCCAGAAAACCTACTGGCTGCTTCGTTTAATAATTAAGTTAATATAATAGCACTAGTGCCAACTGCCACACAACCAAGGGCACTTACTGGCCTTTTTGATAATTAAAATAATAAATAAAATAATAATTAAGCGCCAATTTAAACACAACTCATAGCGCTTACTGTTTTATTATAATTAAAATGATAAATAAAATATAACACAACCACCAATCCCAGCAAACTCGAAGCGATTTCTGGTCCCTTTGATAATTCAAATGATAAATAAAATATAACTAAAGCGCCAATCGCCACACAAGCCAGGGCGCAAACTGGCCGCTTTGTTAATTAATTAAATAAATATAATAACACAAAAGCCAATCCCCAAAAACCTGGAGCGAATACTGGTCCCTTTGATAATTGAAATGATTTATAATTTGTAACTTAGGCGCTAATCACCACACAACCTAGGAAACCTAGTAGCGGTTTGTTCAATAATTGAATAAACAAAATAACACAAGCGCCAATCACTACATAAATGATGCACTTACTGGATCCTTTGATAATTAAAAAAATTAAAAGAATATAAATCAAGTGCCAACTGCCACACAACCAAGGGCAATTACTGGCCTTTTTGATAATTAAAATAATAAATAAAATATAACACAAGCTCTATTTCTTACATAACCCAGAGCGCCTACTGGCCTTTTTGATACTAAAATAATAAATAAAATAAAACTCAAGCGCCAGTCACCACAAAACCCAGGGCACTTACATTCCGCTTTGTTTATTAATTTAATGAATAAAATAACACAAGCGCAAAACACCACACAACCCAAAGGGCTTACTTGCCCCTTAAATAATCAAAATAATTAATTAAATATAAATTAAGCGCCAATAACCACACAACCCAGGGCACTTAGTGGCCGTTTTTATTATTTATTGAATAAATAAAATATCACGAGCGCCGATCCCAACACAACCCAAATCGCTTACTGTCCTCATTAATAATTAAAATGATAAATTAAATATAACTCAAGCGTCAATTACCACAGAACCTAGAGCACTTACTGGCTTCTTTGATGCTCGAAATAATGAATAAGATATAACTTAACTGCCAATTACCACACAACCTAGAAAAACTCCTTAGTTCATTAATTAGGTTAATATAATAACACAAGCCCTAATCACTTCACATTTTAAGGCACTTACTGGCTCCTTTGATAGTTAAAATAATAAATAAAATATTAATTAATCGCCAATTCCCACACAACCCAGAGCGCTTACTCGCCTGTTTAAAAATTTTAATGATACATTAAATATAACACAACCGTTAATTCCCACAAACATGAAGCGATTACTGGCCCCTTTAATAATTAAAATGATAAATAAAATACAACTAAAGCGCCAATCACTACACAACCCGGTGCACTTACTTGACCCTTTGATTATTAAAAAAATTAATAGAATATAAATCAAGTGCCATATGCCACACAACCAAGGGCACTTACTGGACTCTTTATTAATTTAAATAATAAATAAAATAAAACACAGGCACCATTCCTTACACAACCAAGAGCTTTTTCTGGCCTCTTTGATAATCAAAATAATAAATAAAATAAAACTCAAGCGCCAGTCACCACAAAACCCAGGTTACTTACTGTCCGCTCTGTTTATTAATTGAATAAATACAATAGAACAATTGCAAAACCCCAGACAACCCAAAGCTTTTACTTTCCTTTTTGATACTTCAAATAATAGATAAAATCTAATTAAAGCACCAATTAACACAGAACCAGAGTCACTTACATGCTGCTTTGTTCATAAATTATGAGATAGATAAAATAACAAGCGCCAATCCCCACGCAACTTGGAGCGCTAACTAGCCTCTTTAATGATTAAAATAATAAATAAAATATAACTCAAGCACCAATTACTACAGAACCTAGAGCACTTAATTGCTGCTTTGTTTAATAATTGTACAAATAAAATAAAATAAGCGCAAATTTCCGCACAACCCTGAGCGCTTACTGGCCTCTTTGATACTCAAAATGATAAATAAAATATAACTGAACTGCTAATTACCACACAGTCTAAAAAACCTACTGGCTGCTTTGTTTATTAATTATCAAATAAATAAAATAACAAAAGTGCCAATTCCCACACAACCCGGAGCGCTTACTGGCCTCTTTGATA
This sequence comes from Copidosoma floridanum, assembly GCF_036245765.1. Taxonomy (NCBI): domain Eukaryota; kingdom Metazoa; phylum Arthropoda; class Insecta; order Hymenoptera; family Encyrtidae; genus Copidosoma; species Copidosoma floridanum. The sequence goes on from NW_028321894.1 coordinate 12,469,091, forward strand.
GCTTAAATGATGAATAAAATATAACTTAAGCGCCAATCCCCACACAACCCAGTGCACTTACTTGCTGATTTGTCTATTGATTAAATAAATAAAATATTACAAGCGCGAATAACCACACAACCCACAGTAATAACTATCTCCTTTAAAAATCAAAATAATAAATAAAATATAACTGACGCGCCAGTCACCACACAACCCAGAAAACTTACTGGCCGTATATATTATTAACTGAACAAATAAAATCACACAAGCGCAAATCCCTACGTAACCCGAAGCACTTACTGTCCTCTTTCAACATTGGAATAATAAATAAAATAAAACTCAAGCGCCAATTACCTTAAAACTAAGGGCACTTACTTGCTGCTTTGTTTATTAATCGATAAATAAAATAACACAAGCGCCAATCCCCATACCACCCTAAGCGCTTACTGGCCTCTTTGAAACTTAAAATAATGAATCAAATACAACTGAACTGCCAATATCACACAACCCAGAAAACCTACTAACTGCTTTGTTCATTGATAAAGTTAATATTATAACACAAGCGCAAATTAACTACGCAACCCAAGTCGCTTACTGGCTTCTTTGATAATGGAAATAATAAATAAAATATTAATTAAATGCCAATTCCCACACAATTCAGAGCGCTTACTGGCCTTTTGAATAATTAAAATGATAAATAAAATATAACACAAGTGCCAATCCTCACAAACTCGAAGCGATTACTGGCCCCTTTAATAATTAATATGATAAATGAAATATAACTCGAGTGCCAGTCACCACACAACCCAGAGCACTTACTAGCCGCTTTGTTTACAAATCAAATTAAAATAATAACACAAGCGCCATTCCCCACACAACCCAGAGCACTTACTGGCCACTTTGATACTTAAAATAATAAATAAAACATAACTTAAGCACCAATCCCCACACAACCCAGAGCGCTTTCTGGCCGCTCTGTTTATCAATTAAATAAATAGAATAACACAATCGCAAATCACCCCACAATCCTGAGTGCTTACTCGCTCCTTTGATAATACAAATAATAAATAAAATAGAACTCAAACGCCAGTCACCTTACCACTCAAAGGACTTTTTGTGTGCTTTGTTTATTAATTGAATAATTAGAATAACACCAGCACAAATCTTTACACAACCCAGAGCACTTACTTTACTTTTAAATAAATAAAATGATAAGTATGATATAACTTGAGCGCTCATTACCACAGAACCCAGGGCACTTACTTGCTGCTTTGTTTATTAAATGTATCAATAAAATAACACAAGTGCCAATCCCCTACAACCCTAAGCGCTTACTGGCCTCTATGATACTTAAAATGATAAATAAAATATATCTGAATTGCCAATTACCACACAACCCCGGAAACCTACTGGCTGCTTTGTTTATTTATTAGGTAAATATGACAACACAAGCGCCAATCACTTTACAAACCAGATTGCTAACTGACACCTTTGATTATTAAAGTAACAAATAATATATAAATCAATAGACAATCCCTACACAACGTAGGGCACTTACTGGCCGCTTTGGTAACTTATTGAATAAATAAAATAACACAAGCGCCAATCCCTGCACAATCCGGAACGCCTACTGGCCTTTTTGGTAATTGAAATGATAAAAAAATATAACTAAGCGCCAATCTTCACACAACACTGAGCGCTTACTGGCTTCTTTAATCATTGAAATGATAAATGAAATATAACTCAAGCGCCAATCACCACACAACTCATGGATCTTACTGGCCGCTTTATTTGTTAATTAAATAAATAAGAAAACACAAGTGCCAATTCCCACAAATTTAGAGCGATTACTGGCCCCTTTAATAATTTGAATGATAGACGGATTATGAATCAAGTGCCAGTAATGCAACCCAGGGCACTTACTGTCTACTTTGATTACAAACTGAATAAATAAAATAACACAAGCGCCAATCTGCACACAAGCCAAAGTGCTTACTGGCCTCTTTGATACTTAAAATGGTAAATAAAATATAACTCAAGAGCTAATTCCCACACAAGTTACTGCGCTAACTGGCTGCTTTGTTTATCAACTGAATAAATATAATAAAACGAGCGCAAATAAATACACAATTTAAAGCGCTTACTGGCCCCATCAACAATCAAATGAAAAAATAAAGTATAACTCAAGCGCGAATAACCACACAACCTAGAGTACCTACTAGCCCCTTTGAAAATTAAAATAATAAATGAAATATAACTCAAGCGCACGTCACCACACAACCCAGGGCACTAACTTGCCGTTTTTATTATTAATTAAATCATTAAAATAACACGAGCGGCAATCCCCACACAACCCGAAGCGCTTACTGTCCTTTTTAATAATGAAAATGATTAATAGAATATCACTCAAGTGCCAATCACCACTAAACCTAGGGCACTTACTTGTTGCTTTGTTTAAAAATTATAAGATAGATGTAATAACAAGCGCCAATCCTCACACAACCCAGGGCACTGAATGGATCCTTTGATAATTAAAAAAAGAAATAGAATATAAATCAAGTGCAAATTGCCACACAACTTAGGGCACTCACTGGCCTCTTTAATAATTAAAATAATAAATAGAATATAACTCAAGCGCCAATTACCACAAAACCTAGGGCACTTACTTGCTGCTCTGTCTATAAATGGTATGAATGAAATAACACAAGCGCCAATCCCCACACAACCCAGAGCGCTGACTAACTTCTTTGATACTTAAGATAATGAATAAAATATAACTGATTCGTCAATTACGACTTAACCCAGAAAACCTACTGGCTGCTTCGTTTAATAATTGAGTTAATATAATAGCACTAGTGCCAACTGCCACACAACCAAGGGCACTTACTGGCCTTTTTGATAATTAAAATAATAAATAAAATAATAATTAAGCGCCAATTTAAACACAACTCATAGCGCTTACTGTTTTATTATAATTAAAATGATAAATAAAATATAACACAACCACCAATCCCAGCAAACTCGAAGCGATTTCTGGTCCCTTTGATAATTCAAATGATAAATAAAATATAACTAAAGCGCCAATCACCACACAAGCCAGGGCGCAAACTGGCCGCTTTGTTAATTAATTAAATAAATATAATAACACAAAAGCCAATCCCCAAAAACCTGGAGTGAATACTGGTCCCTTTGATAATTGAAATGATATATAATTTGTAACTTAGGCGCCAATCACCACACAACCTAGGAAACCTAGTAGCGGTTTGTTCAATAATTGAATAAACAAAATAACACAAGCGCCAATCACTACATAAATGATGCACTTACTGGATCCTTTGATAATTAAAAAAATTAAAAGAATATAAATCAAGTGCCAACTGCCACACAACCAAGGGCACTTACTGGCCTTTTTGATAATTAAAATAATAAATAAAATATAACACAAGCTCTATTTCTTACATAACCCAGAGCACCTACTGGCCTTTTTGATACTAAAATAATAAATAAAATAAAACTCAAGCGCCAGTCACCACAAAACCCAGGGCACTTACATTCCGCTTTGTTTATTAATTTAATGAATAAAAAAACACAAGCGCAAAACACCACACAACCCAAAGGGCTTACTTGCCCCTTAAATAATCAAAATAATTAATTAAATATAAATTAAGCGCCAATAACCACACAACCCAGGGCACTTAGTGGCCGTTTTTATTATTAATTGAATAAATAAAATATCACGAGCGCCGATCCCAACACAACCCAAATCGCTTACTGTCCTCTTTAATAATTAAAATGATAAATTAAATATAACTCAAGCGTCAATAACCACAGAACCTAGAGCACTTACTGGCTTCTTTGATGCTCGAAATAATAAATAAGATATAACTTAACTGCCAATTACCACACAACCTAGAAAAACTCCTTAGTTCATTAATTAGGTTAATATTATAACACAAGCCCTAATCACTTCACATTTTAAGGCACTTACTGGCTCCTTTGATAGTTAAAATGATAAATAAAATATTAATTAATCGCCAATTCCCACACAACCCAGAGCGCTTACTCGCCTGTTTAAAAATTTTAATGATACATAAAATATAACACAGCCGTTAACTCCCACAAACATGAAGCGATTACCGGCCCCTTTAATAATTAAAATGATGAATAAAATACAACTAAAGCGCCAATCACTACACAACCCGGTGCACTTACTTGACCCTTTGATAATTAAAAAAATTAATAGAATATAAATCAAGTGCCATATGCCACACAACCAAGGGCACTTACATTCCGCTTTTTTTATTAATTTAATGAAAAAAATAACACAAGCGCAAAACATCACACAACCCAAAGGGCTCACTTGCCCCTTAAATAATCAAAATAATTAATTAAATATAAGTTAAGCGCCAATAACCACACAACCCAGGGCACTTAGTGGCCGTTTTTATTATTAATTGAATAAATAAAATATCACGAGCGCCGATCCCAACACAACCCCAATCGCTTACTGTCCTCTTTAATAATTAAAATGATAAATTAAATATAACTCAAGCGTCAATTACCACAGAACCTAGAGCACTTACTGGCTTCTTTGATGCTCGAAATAATGAATAAGATATAACTCAACTGCCAATTACCACACAACCTAGAAAAACTCCTTAGTTCATTAATTAGGTTAATATTATAACACAAGCGCTAATCACTTCACATTTTAAGGCACTTACTGGTTCCTTTGATAGTTAAAATAATAAATAAAATATTAATTAATCGCCAATTCCCACACAACCCAGAGCGCTTACTTGCCTGTTTAAAAATTTTAATGATACATCAAATATAACACAACCGTTAATTCCCACAAACATGAAGCGATTACTGGCCCCTTTAATAATTAAAATGATAAATAAAATACAACTAAAGCGCCAATCACTACACAACCCGGTGCACTTACTTGACCCTTTGATTATTAAAAAAATTAATAGAATATAAATCAAGTGCCATATGCCACACAACCAAGGGCACTTACTGGACTCTTTATTAATTTAAATAATAAATAAAATAAAACACATGCACCATTCCTTACACAACTTAGAGCTTTTACAGGCCTCTTCGATAATCAAAATGATAAATAAAATAAAACTTAAGCGCCAGTCACCACAAAACCCAGGGAACTTACTGTCCGCTCTGTTTATTAATTTAATAAATAAAATAACACAAGTGCAAAACCCCACTTAACCCAAAGCGCTTACTTGCCTCTTTGATTATAAATATATTATATTAAATATAAATCAAGCGCCAATCACCACACAACCAAGAGCGCTTACTGGCCTTTTTAATAATTAAAATGATAAATAAAATATAACTCAAGCGCCAATTCCCACACAAACTAGAGCACTTACTAGCAGCTTTTATTATTAATTGTATAAACAAAATAACACGAGCGCCAATCCTAACACAACCCCGAGCTCTTACTTTTGTTCTTAATCAGTCAAATGATAAGTAAAATATAATTCAAGCGCCCATTACCACAGAAACTACGGCACTTGATTGCTGCTTTGTTTAATTATTGTATAAATAAAATAAAACAAGCGCAAATCCCCACACAACCCTGAGCGCTTACTGGCCCCTTTATACTTAAAATGATGAATAAAATGTAACTAAACTGCCAATTACCGCACAACCTAAAAAACCTACTGGCAGGTTTGTTTATTAATCAAAGAAATAAAATAACAAGAGCAGCGATTCCGACACAACCCAGAGCGCTTACTGGCCTCTTTGATAAATGAAATGATGAACGAAATTTAACTCAAGCCCAAATTACCACAAAACCTAGGGCACTCACTTGCTGCTTTGTTTATTAGTTATTAAATAAATGAAATAACACAAGCGCCAATCCCTACACAACCTGGAGCGCCTACTGGCCTCTTTGATAGCTAAAATAATAAATAAAATATAACTCAACTGCCAATCCCCACACAACCCAGTGCACTTACTTGCTGCTTTGTTTATTAATTGTATAAATTAAATAACACAAGCGCCAATCCCCATACAACCCTAAGCGCTTACTGGCCTCTTTAATACTTAAAATGATGAATAAAATATTACTGAACTGCCAATTACCACATAACCGAGAAAACCTACTAACTGCTTTGTTTGTTAATAAAGTTAATATAATAACACAAGCGCACATTAACTACACAACCAAAGGCGCTTTATTGCTTCTTTGATAATGGATAAAATAAATAAAATATCAATTAAGCGCCAATTCCCACACAATTCAGAGCGCTTACTGGCCTTTTTAATAATTAAAATGATAAATAAAATATATTACAAGCGCCAATCCTCACAAACTAGAAGCGATTACTGGCCCCTTTAATAATTAATATAATAAATATAATATAACTTAAGCGCCAGTCAACACACAACCTAGATCACTAACTGTCTGCTTTGTTTATTAATTTAATAAATCGAATAACATAAGTGCCAATTCCCACACAACCCAGAGCTTTTACTGGCCTCTTTTATAGATAAAATGATAAATAAAGTATAACTCAAGCGCTAATTACCACACAACCCAGGGTATTTACTGGCCTCTTGGATAATTAAAATAATAATTTAACTATAACAGAAGTGCCAATTCTCACACAACCTAGAGCGCCTCTTTAATAATGAAAATAATAAATAAAATTAAACTCAAGCACTAATCGCCACACAACCCAGTGCGCTTACTGGCCATTTTGATATTTAAAATAATAAATAAATTATAACTTGAGCGCCAATCACTACCCAACCCAGGGCACCAACTTGCTGCTTTGTTTATTAATTATTAAATAAATAAAATAACACAAGCGCCAATCCCCACGCTGCCCAGAGCGCTTACTGGCCTCTTTAATAGCTAAAATGAAAAATAAAATATATTTTAACTGCCAATTACCACACAACCTAGGAAACCTACTGGCTGCTTCGTTTATTAAATAGTTTAATATTATAACACAAGCGCCAATCACTTCACAACTAAAGGCTCTTACTGGCTCCTTTGATAATTTAAATAATAAATAAAATATGAATCAAGCGCCAATTCCCACACAACCCGAAACGCTTACTGGCCTTTTTAATAAATAAAATGCTAAATAAAATATAACACAACCGCCAATCCTGACCAAATCAAAGCAATTACTGGCCCCTTTGATAATTAAAATAATAAATAAAATACATCTGAAGCGCCAATTACCACACAACCCAGGGCACTAACTGGCCGCTATGTTAATTAATAAAATGAATAAAATAACACAAAAGACAATCCCCAAAAACCCAGAGCGATTACTGGTCCCTTTGATGATCGAATTAATAAATAAATCGTAACTTAGGCGCCAATCACCACACAACCTAGAAAACCTACTGGCGGTTTGTTTAATAATTAAAAAAACAAAAAAACACAAGCGCCAATCACCACACGTTCCATGGCACTTACTGAATCCTTTGATAATGAAAATAATAGATAAAATAAAACTCAAGCGTAAATTTCCACACAACCCGGAGCGCTCACTAGCTTCTTTGATAGCTAAAATGATGAATAAAATATAACTCAAGCGCCAATCCCAACACAACCCAGTGCAATTACTTGCTGCTTTGTTCATCGATTGAATAAATAAAATTACACAATCGCTAATCTTCACAAACCGAGAGCGATTACTGGCCTCTTTGATAATTGAAATGATAAATAAAATTTATTTTAAGCCCCAATTACCTCACAACCCAGGGCACTTACTGGCCACTTTGATTATTAATTATTGGATACATAAAATAACGAAGCGCCAATTTTTAAAAACATGAAGCGATTACTGGCTCCTTTGATAATTAAAATAATTAATAGAATATAACCCAACCAATAATTACCACACTACCCAGGGCACTAACTGGCCGCTTTGTTTATAAATGGAACGCATAAAATAACACAAGCGCCAATTTTCACAAACCTGAAGCGATAACTGGCCACTTTTCTTCTTTTCTATATTAAAAATAATAAAATAAAATATAAATCAAGTGCCAATTACCAAACAACCCAGAGCACTTATTTACCGCTTTGCTTACAAACTAAATAAATAAAATGACACAAATGCCAATCCACACACAAATTAGGGCACTTATTGGCAGCTTCGTGCAATAATAAAATAAATTAAATAACTTATTTGCCAATCCCCACACAACCCGGAGTGCTTACTGGCCCTTTTGATAATTAAAATGATAAATAAAAAATAACTCAGGCGCCAATTACCACAGAACCAAGGGCACTAACTTGCTGCTTTGTTTAGTAATTGTATGAATAAAATAACTTAAAAGCAAATCCCCAAAAACCCGAAGCAATTACTCGTTCCTTTAATAAGTAAAATTATAAATAAATTGTATTTTTAGCACCAATCACAACACAACCTAGGAAACCTACTGGTTAGTATGTTTAATAATTGAATAGACAAAATTCCACAAGTGCTCATAACCACACAACGCAGATCACTAACTGTCTGCTTTGTTTATTAATTGGATAAATAAAATAACACAAGCGCCAATCCTCACACAACCCAGAGCCCTTACTGGCCTCTTTGATAATTTAAATGATAAATAAAATATAACTCAAGCGCCAATCACCACACAACATGGGAAACCTACTGGCAGTTTGTTCAATGATTAAATAAACAAAATAACACAAGCGCAAATTATCACACAACCCGGGGCACTTACTAGATCCTTTAATAATTGAAATAAAAAATAGAATATAAGTAAAGCTCTTATCATTACACAACTCAAAACACTTACAGGTCACTTTGTTTATTAATTAAATAAATAAACTAACACAAACGCTAATTTTTACATAACCCAGAGTGCTTACTGGCCCCTATGATAATACAAATCATAAATAAAACATAGTTCAAGATCTAATTACCACACAACCCAAGGCACTCACTGATTGCTTTATTTATTAATTGAATAAATTAAATAACTTAATCTCCAATAACCCACACAAACCAGGGTGCTTACTGGCCGCTTTCATAAATTAAATAATAAATAAATTAGAACTCAAGCGCAAATCAGCACAAAACTCAGGGTATTTACTGTCTGCTTTATTTATTAATTAAATAAATAAAATAACACAAGCAAAAATCCTCACACAACCCAAAGCGCTCACTTTCCCCTTTAATAATTGAAATAATTAATTAAATATAAATCAAGCGCCAATGATCACACAACCCAGAGCACTTACTAGCCACGTTGTTTACAAATTAAATGAATAACATAACACAAACGCCAATCCCCTAACAACCCAGGTCACTTACTGGCTGCCTTATTTACATATTAAATAAATGAAATAACACAAACACCAATTTTAACACAACCCAGTGCGCTTACTGGCCTTGTTGTTTATTAATCAAATAAATAAAATAACACAAGCGCAAATCACCACACAACTTGAAGCGCTTATTGGCCCTTTGATAATTAAAATGATAAAATAAAATATAACTTAAGCGCCAATTATGACACAACCCAGGGCACTTACTGGCCGCTTTGTTTAATAATTGAATTAATAAAATAACACAAGCGGCAATTTTAACACAACTCAAAGTGCTTACTGGCCTCTTCGATGATCAAAATGATAAATAAAATCTAATTCAAGCACCAATTACCGCACAACCCAGGGCACTAACTTGCTGCTTTGTTTATTAAGTATAAGATAAAATAAATAACACAAGCACCAATTCCTACTAAACCTAGGTCACTTACTGGCCACTTTGTTTGGTAATTAGTAAATAAATAAAATAACACAAGTGCCAATCTTCACAAACCCAGAGCGAATACTGGCCTCTTTGATAATTTAAATAATGAATAAAATTTATTTCAAGCCCCAATTCCCTCACATCCCAGGGCACTTACTGGCCACTTTGTTTAATAATTATTGGATGGATAAAATAACGATGCGCCAATTTTCCCAAACATAAAGCGATTACTAGCTCCTTTGATAATTAGAATAATTAATAAAATATAACCAAACCAATAATTACCACACTACCCAGGGCACTAACTTGCTGCTTTGTTTATTAAGTATAAGATAAAATAAATAACACAAGCACCAATTCCTACTAAACCTAGGTCACTTACTGGCCACTTTGTTTGGTAATTAGTAAATAAATAAAATAACACAAGTGCCAATCTTCACAAACCCAGAGCGAATACTGGCCTCTTTGATAATTTAAATAATGAATAAAATTTATTTCAAGCCCCAATTCCCTCACATCCCAGGGCACTTACTGGCCACTTTGTTTAATAATTATTGGATGGATAAAATAACGATGCGCCAATTTTCCCAAACATAAAGCGATTACTAGCTCCTTTGATAATTAGAATAATTAATAAAATATAACCAAACCAATAATTACCACACTACCCAGGGCACTAACTGGCGGCTTTGTTCATAAATGGAACGAATAAAATAACACAAGCGCCAATTTTCACAAACCTGGAGCGATTACTGGCCACTTTTATTTCCTTCAATAATTAAAATAATAAAATGAAATATAAATCAAGTGCCAATCACCACACAACCCAGAGCACTTACTGGCAGCTTTGCTTACAAACTAAATAAATAAAATAACACAAATGCCGATCCACACACAACTCAGGGCACTTATTGGCCGCTTCGTGCAATAATTAAATAAATTAAATAACTCATTTGCCAATCTCCACACAACCCAGAGTGCTTACTGGCCCCTTTGATAAAACAAATCATAAATAAAACATATCTCAAGATCTAATTACCACACAACCCAGGGCACTTACTGACCACTTCATTGATTAATTAAATAATTTAAATAACTCAAGTGCCAATAACCCACACAACCCAGAGCGCTTACTGGCCACTTTGTTTGATAATTAAATAAATAAAATAACACGAGCGGCAATTCTCAAACAACTCAAAGTGCTAACTGGCCTCTTTACTAATGAAAATGATTAATAAAATTTAATTCAAGCCCTAATTACCACACAACCCAGGGCACTTACTTGCTGCTTTGTTTATTAATTATTAGATGAATAAAGTAACACTAGCACCAATCTCCACACAACCTTGGGCACTTACTGGCCACTTTGTTAAGTAATTATTAAATAAATAAAATAACACAAGCACCAATTTTCACAAACCCAAAGCTATTACTGGCTTCTTTGATAATTGAAATGATAAATAAAATATAACTTAACAACCAATTACCACACAACCCAAGGCACTTTTTTGCTGCTTTGTTTATTAATTATTAAATAAATTGAATAACACAAGCACCAATCCCTACTCAATCTAGGGCACTAACTGGCCACTTTGTTTAAAAATTATTAAATAAATAGAATAACACAAGCGCCAATCTCCACAAACCCAGAGCGATTACTGGCCTCTTTGATAATTAAAATAATAAATAAAATTTATTTCAATCCCCAATTACCTTCCAACCCAGGGCACTTACTGGCCATTTTTTTTATTAATTATTTGATAAATAAAATAATGAAGCGCCAATTTTCAAAAACATGAAGTGATTACTGGCTCCTTTGATTAATAAAATGATTAATAAAATACAACCAAAGCAATAATTATAACACTACCCAGGGCACTAACTGACCGCTTTGTTTATAAGTGGAACAAATGAAAAATTACAAGCGCCAATTTTCACAAACTTAGAGCAATTACTGGCCTCTTTTATTTCCTTCTATAATTAAAATGATAAAATAAAATATAAATCAAGTGCCGATCACCACACAACCCAGAGCACTTACTGGCCGCTTTGCTTACAAACTAAATAAATAAAATAACACAAATGCTTATCCACACACAACTCAGGGCCCTTATTGGCCGCTTCGTGCAATAATTAAATAAATTAAATATCTTATTTGCCACTCCTCACACAACCCAGAGCGCTTACTGGCCCTTAAAAAATTAAAATGATAGATAAAAAATAACTCAGGCGTCAATTACCACAGAACCCAGGGCACTAACTTGCTGCTGTGTTTATTAATTGTATAAATAAAATAACACAAAAGCAAATCCCCAAAAGCCCGGATCGATTACTCGTTCCTTTGATAATTAAAATGATAAATGAATTGTAACTTTAGCGCCAATCACAACACAACCTAGGAACCTACTAGGTAGTTTGTTTAATAATTAAACAAACAAAATAACAGAAGTGCTCATAATTACACAACCCGGAGCTCTTACTGGATCCTTTGATTATTAAAATAATAAATAGAACATACGTTAAGCTCTAATCATTACACAACTTAAAACACTTTCTGGACACTTTGTTTATTAATTAAATGAATAAAATAACACAAACGCTAATTTCTACACAACGCAGAGCGCTTACTGGCCCCTTTGATAATACAAATCGTAAATAAAACATATCTCAAGATCCAAATACCACACAACTCAGGGCACTTACTGACCGCTTTATTTATTAATTAAATAAATCAAATAACTCAAGCGCCAATAACCTACACAACCCAGAGCGCTTACTGGCCTCTTTGATAATCAAAATGATAAATAAAATTCAATTTAAGCCCCAATTACCACATAACCCAGGGCACTCACTGGCTACTTTGCTTATTAATTATTAAATTAATAAAATAACACAAGCGCCAATTTCCCAAAACCTAAAGCAATTACTAGCTACTTTTATATTAAAAATGATTTATAAGATATAACCCAACCTCCAATTACCACACTACCCAGGGCACTTACTGGCCGCTTTGTTTATAAATTAAATAAATTAAACAACACAAGCACCAATTCCCACAAACCTGAAGCGATTACTGGCCCCTTTCAGCCCCTTCTATAATTGAATTGATAAAATAAAATATAACTCAAGCACCAATAACCACACAATCCAGGGTACTTACTGTCTGCTTGATTTATTAATTGAATAAATAAAATAACACAAGCACAAATCCGCACACAACCCAAAGTGCTTACTTGCTCCTTGGATAATTAAAGTAAATAATTAACTATACATCAAGCACCAATTATCACACAACCCAGAGCACTTACTGGCCGCGTTGTTCACAAATTGAATGAATAAAATAACACAAACGCCAATCCCCACACAATTTAGGTCACTTACTAGCTGCTTTATTTAATTATTGAATAAATGAAATAACACAAACACCAATTTTTACACAACCCAGTGCGCTTACTGGCCGCGTTGTTGATTAATTAAATAAATAAAAGAACACAAGCGCAAATCACCACAAAACCTGAAGCGCTTATTGGCCACTTTGATAATTAAAGTGATAAATAAAATTTAAAATTAAGCCCCAATTACCACACAACCCAGGGCACTCACTAGCTGTTTTGTTTATTAATTATTAGATAAATAAAATTACGGAAGCACCAATCCCCACACAACCTAGGGCACTTACTGGCTACTTTGTTAATAATTAATAAATAAATAAAATAACACAAGCGCCAATCTTCACAAACCCGAAGCGATTACTGGCTTCTTTGATAATTAAAATGATAAATAAAATATAACTTAACCACCATTTACCACACAACCCAGGGCATTAACTGGCCACTTTGTTTATTAAGTGAATAAATGAAATAACACAAGCGCCGATTCCCACAAACCTGGAGCGATTACTGGCGCCTTTTATAATGAAAATGATAAATAAATTATAACTCAAGCGCCAATCAGCTCTCACCCCAGGGCAGTTACTGGTTTTAGTATTTCTTGAAAGAAAGCATCAAATATTAAAAAAAGTCAAGCGCAACTAGAAAGTGCTTTTTATAGTTGGCTAATGGACATTCGTGTTAATATCTTATAAATTTTATTAAATTCCAAAATCATCTTCTAGCGCTCCAGAATGTGTAGTGATTTGCACTTGCGTAAATTATTTTTTGAATTCATAAACAGAGTGTCCAGTAAGTGCCCCCGATTGTGTGGTAATTGGTGCTTGTGTTTCTTTATTTATTTAATTGATAAACAAAGTGGACAGTAAGCGCCTCGGGTGGTGTGGTGTTTGGCACTTGCGTTATTTTATTTCTCTAATTAATAAGCAAAGCGGCCAGTAAGCGCCCCAGGTTGTGTGGTGATTGACGCTTGTGTTATTTCATTTATTTAATTGATAAACAAAGCGGACAGTAAGCGCCTTATGTTGTGTGGGGATTGGCGCTTGCGTTATTGTTCAATGTATTTTATTAATTATTAAAGCTTGTGATACCGCTTTTAGGTACGTTAGGTTATTGGGTTAAATAGCTTAGGATTTATGTATGAAGTTATGGTGTATGAAATCTTGTTGAGTTATCTGGGGTTTTGCGTCTTGCTCCATATAGTCAATTTAAATTCCCTGCAAGTTTGTCAGTCACTTCTGAGAGCACTGCTGACGACGACAAGAAAGAAGAAAGCTGCAGTGCTCATGCGCATTATGGTATCGTTCGTTCGTTTGTTCGTGCGCTAGTGCTTTAATAGCCCCCCAGACAAGCTTCTAAGAACTGCTTCGCTATATCACTATCCTACTGATGAACGGCTGTACCTTGGAGGCCCGAGTCTTTGACCCTTTCGCTCTGCGGTAGGTGCGCTTCTTGCGCCTTTGTTAAGGGTAGCTGAGTTTGGGCTCGCGCTAGGAAGCATCCACCTATTATTTTGCTTTATCCTCCCTTGTAAAAAAAAGAGCAGCTTGGATGCATGACAGAAAATTAAAAATATCCTTAAAGACGCAAAAGTTACAAGATAAATTGGTGACGAATCACTAAAGAAAGCCTGAATTAAAGGCTAAGCCTTCGTGGTCCCGGCTTGAAGTGTAAGTGCGAGAGCAGATTTTAAGTCAGGTGTCCCAGAAGGAAGGTCTTCCCAGTTTAGTGGGTATGGTCATAACGAGTCTCACAAAGACAAGGGTTCGTACAACCTTCTATTGTGCATAAGGGAATTCTGGAGAACCACGGAAGAAAAAAAAAAAAAAGTTAGTACAACAATCATTATAATGTCGATAATGACAAATGTGATGATGATGATAATAATAGTTATAATGATTATGATAATCATGATAATAATGCTAATAATAATAATAATAATAATAATAATAATAATAATAAATATAATGATGATGATAATAATCATAATATTGATGATAATAGCGACGATAACGATATTAATAATGGTAATAAAAATGATGCTTATTATAAAATTGATAAAATCAAAAACAATAATAATGATTTTAGTTACAATAGTGATAATCATAATAAAAAAAAAATGATAATCATGATAGTAATAATTACAAGAATAATAAAAATAATGATAATAATAATTAAAATAATAAATATGACACTAATGAAAGTAATTATTTTGTAAATGACAATGCCAAAAATAATAATGATGATAACAGTAAAAATATTTGTAATAGAAAATATTATGATAATATTAATATTGATAAAGTTAACAATGATTATAATATAAGAAATAATGATAATTATGGTAATAATAATGATTATGATCATCATTATTATAAGTATGACGATAGTAATAATGACAAAAATAAAAATTATAATGATGAAAAAGATAATAATAATAATAAGTATGATAATGTAGATAACAACGATGATTATGATAATAACAATTATAATAATAATGATAATGCCAACGATGATGATAATAATAAAGATAGAAAGAATAAAAAAAATTGAGACAATAATTATAAAGATAATAAAAATGATACTAATAATAATTATTATTATGATAATAACCCTAAAAATCATGTTAATAATAATTATAATTTTATTTATGACAGTAATGATGATGATTATAATACTAATAGTAATAATAATAATAAATATCATGATAATAACAATGACGATGAATATAATCTAATAATTATGATAATTATAGTGATTATTATGATAATAATGATTATAATGATGATGATTATTCTAATGATTATAATAATGAAGATCATAATAATAATAATAATAATGATAAAACTAATGATAATGATAAGAATAATAAATAACAGTAAAAATGCTAATAAATAGTATAATAATAACAATGATAAAGATGATAATAAAAATGGCGATTACAAGGATACTCACTATGATAAAGATGATCATAATAAAGATAATTAAAATAATAAGGATGATCACAATGGTGATAATAATGATAATGGTTACAGTAATAATAATGGAATTAATAATGATAATGATAATAACAGTAAGTATGATAATGTTTATGATAACGATAAGAACGAGTATAATGATTATGTTTATGATGATACTGATAATAATAATGATAATAATAAAAATAATAATAATATAAAGAATATAAATATTAATAGTAATGATGATAATAATGATAATGACGATCATTACGATTATAATCAAAATAATGCTAATGATAAAATAAATGATAATAAGAATAAGTATACTTATAACGGTTGTAACAATACTAATAACAATTGTCACAACAATGATTATAATAATGGTGATAATAATATTGAAAATATTTACAAATATAATAATGATTTTAATAACCATAATAATGCTAATGCAAAAAACGATGACAATAATAATAATAATAACAATACTGACAATCATAATATAATAACAACAATAATTATACTGATAAACGATTATTAAAATAATTCTAATAGTGATGATGATAATAATAAAAATTATGACAATAATGATAATAATAATGATGATAGTAATAGTAATAAATAACAACAACACTAATAATACTTATAAGGATAGTAATTATTATGATTATATATAATGACAACGGGGCTCATAATGATAATGATTATTATTAAAATAATCATAATGAAGATATTTATAATAATAATAATAATTAAAATGGTGATAATAATAAAAATGGTTACAGCAATGATAATGATTATCATAATTATAATAATAATTATAGTAAGGTTGACAATGATTATGACGTTTATAATGATAAATATGATGAAAATAGTGGTAATAATTATAATAATTATGATGATAATGATATTAATGATAATAATAATCATAATAATAATGATAATAATAACTGTATTGATAATAATAATATTGATGACGATGATAACAATTATTATAATAATGATGTTGATAATAAAATTAATAACTATAAGAATAATAATAATGACGTTAATCATAATAGTAATAATCTCGGAAAAAAAAATAATAATATTGATGATAATAATAAATAATAGAATGATAATAATGATGATAATAATAATAATATTAATAAGTGATGTAAGAGTTATGGCAATAATATCAGCAATGCTTATGAAAATGACAATGCCAAAAATAATGATGATGATTGTACAGATATTTACAATGAAGATTATTATAATGCTAATAATTTTACTAAATTTAATTATGATAATAAATTGACAATGATAATAATGAAAATAATAATTATAATAAGTATAATAATATATATGACGATGATAATAATGACGAAAATAAAAGTAATAATGATTATGGTGATAATAATAATAATAAATAAAATAATGAAGATAATTATAATGATTATGATGATAACAACTATAATAATAATGATAGTCACAACTGATTATAATTATAATAAAGGTAATGAAAATAATAACAATTCTTTTTATAATAAAAAAGATAATAACAATAATAATAATAATTACGATAATGTTGATAAGAATTATCATATTGATATTTATGACAATAATGATAATGTTAATAATACTGATAACAATAATTATGATGAACATCATAATAATCACAATGAAGATGACTAAAGTTATAATGATGATAATAATAATGATAATGATAATGATAATTATAATAATTGAAATTGAAATGTTAATAATGATACTGATAATGTTGATTTTAAAGACAAAAATAACAATAACAATAATATTAGTAATACTAAAGATAATGGTTATGATAATAATAGATATAATGTCGATTATTATGATGAAGTTAATGATGATTATGATTATAATGATAATAATAATGACAATTATGATAATATTAATAATGACGGTGATAATAATAATAAAAATAATAATAATAATTTCCTGAGCTAAAGCAGTCAGACCTTTTGGGCGCTTGCTCTCTGGCCGGCGAATGGGGGCAAGCTTTTCCCGGGTGTTTGGTTTTGCGGCGCTGTGGTGGTTGAAGCTTGTACCCACGGGTGTTTAGAACAAAATAAAATAAATCTCGCAGATCAAACCACTGAAAAGAAAACCAGGTTAAAAAAATCGAGGGTTGAATCCTGAATGAAACCAAACATGGGTGTCACTATTGAAAACAACGTACAACGTATGGTAACCTCTTAGAGAAAATCCGCCGCCAGTTTTGTCCTGGTATAAGCTCAGGTGTCTAAAATTGCTATGCTACTGCCAAATTATTGACAGGTTAGAAGGGTGCTGGCCAAAATGGACAAGGCTGATGCTTTATCCCTTTTCAAAAAAGGGTTGATTGCAGTGGGTAGGGTCTGGTGCCGACTAAGGTGCAAGATTATCGCCTAGCGATGCTATACGTGCCTAGGATATGGGCACACAAGGTACGACTGTGAAGGCCCAGACCAATCAAACCTCTGCTGAAGATGCGGTAAAGTCAAACAAAGAGCTAAGGACTACAAGGCTAAACCACGATGTGTCCCATGCCGTGAATCCACGCATGGAGAAGAGAGCACTTATTATGTGCCTTGATCTGAAGCGTGCAGAGCCTCTTGACGGGTGCTGGATAAAAAAAAAACTTCAACATAATGCTTAAAGTTCTCCAAGAAAACGTGAACGGGGCAATTGACGCAGATAGCCTTCTGCTACAAATGTTATCTTGAAGAAGCAGAGACGTTGCGCTATTCAAATGGATAAATGAAACCTTACCACAGTAGAAAAAGTACAGAAGCTTACCAAGGCCAGCATGCAACTCTTAAAAACCACATGCGAGGCTTCCATGCCTAGAAAAAAAATATAGAACGGCAAACGCTCAACTCACTGGTAAAACAAGGAAATTGCGTAATTAAGGTGCCAACGTCTTAGACATAGATGCCTGTATCAAAGGGCCAGAAACAGACCAGAGGCCAGACGAAGATACTCTGGAAACCAGCTTTTGAGAAAGACAATGCGAGCTTCTATTAGGAACAGCAAAAAGCAGTGCTGGCAGACTTTGTACCAGTAAGTGAATAACGATCCCTGGGGCAGAGCATACTAGATAGTAATAAAAAATTTGGGGGGACTGGCACAACTTGCCAGCAAAGATGCGGTTACTATGAGACGTATCATAGATACGCTATTTTCGACGCTTTTAAAATTGAGGGATCACGCAGACTTGGAGCTCATATAGGATAAACCTTTGATTACCTAGAAGAAATTAAAGCTAGCGGCTGGATTGCTTGAAAACGAAAAACCTCCTGGACCAGATAATGTACTGGCTAAAGTCATTAAGACAGTTGTGGCAAATCACCAACAAGTGTTCTAAAACCAATACAATACATGTATGCGGATAAAATTGTTTCTAATCCCCTGGAAAAACGCATGCTTGGTCCCGATCGATAAAGACAAGAGAGAGCCTAACTCCTCGTCATATCAAGGCTGTTTTGTATGCTAGACACACCTGTGAGAATGTACAAAAAGCTTTTTAAGGCCCGTCTTTTAAAGGCTATACAAACCGCAGGTGACTTATCTGGTCAGTAGTACAGATTCAGAAAAAAAACGTCTACCTCAAGAGCAGTAGAAGAAGTAGTAAAAGCAGTTAGAAGCACTCGAGACATATGCCATGAAGCAAGTCTCCTTGTTTTTCTGGTGACCTTGGATGTACAGAACCCTTTTACCTGAACAAGATGAAAAGACATGCTTTATGCTTTAAGACACACATTTAGAACATCAGACTGTCTCTTAAAAGTATTTTGAGATTTTTAAAAGGACCACTTCTTGACCTATATGACATTGAAAGGCGAACTAAAAAAGAAAATAACTGCAGACGCATTTCAGGGATTCATACTTGGACTCGTTCTCTGGAACGTCTTATACGACAGACTAATCCGACAAAAAATTGCAGATAGGACGTTCGTTGTAGGACACGAAAATAATGCTTCTGTAGTGATCGTCAAACTCACAATGAAACTTGTCCAGATACGACTAAACCAAGTAATGCGGAGATCAGTTCTATGAATGGGAAACAATGGACTCAAAATTGCAGCAGGAAAGACGGAGATGGTACTATTGACGAGAAAAGAGATAAATGCCATCATCACCCTCGAGGTACAAGAAGAAGAAGTATCGACAAAGGATGTCGTAGAATACCTATGGGTGACGCTTGATAGAAAGCTTACGTTCTAGAGCTACCTTAGGCAAGCAGCCGACAGAGCAATGGCAAGAGTAGCGGCATTAAGCAAAATTATGCTGAACGTCAGAGGTCCAAGGCCTGGAAAACGCAGGCTTTTATGTCTACGTTCCAGTCTATTATTTTGTACGGGGCTGAGATATGATGAGATCAGATGAACTTCATAAAAAAGAGAGGAAAAAAAGGCCAAGTTCAAAGAATGGCAGCCCTGAGGATAGCCTGCGCCTATCGCTTGCACAGTCTCAGAGTTTGCGATAATAGTGATAGCGGGCGTTATCCCCATCGACCTTCTTGCGAGGGAAAGACGATCGAAGCACCTTACGTAGCCAGACCCAGGAAATATAAGAGCCAAAAAAAACTCTTGGAAAGTAACCTGGGATCACTGTCAACACAGATGGTAAGAGGATAGTAGAGGTATATGGACGGCACGCCGGATAAAAGACGTCAAGGAATGAACAGAGCGGAAACATGGGGAAGTATATTACTACCTTACCCAATTCCCCTTAAATCACGGGTATTTCCGCTCGTACCTCAACAAGATACGAAAAACAGAGACGGCTGCTTGCAAGTACTGTAACTGTAACAAAGATGACGCAGAGCATTCGTTCTTTGACTGCATCAAGTGGCTAACCGAACGAGACATGCTGCAGGAAAGGATCGGAACTTTCAATCTTAACAACGTCATAGATAAAATGCAACTCAACAAAGAAAGGTGGACTGCACTAGCCCAATACATACATACAGCTCTCCGGGCCAAGAAAAAGGATGGTTTTCTGGACGACTGAGTGGAGGTGGTGCGAACGTGGATCCGGTGCCATCAAACTGTGCGTGGGAGTGTGTTTTTTGCTGCAGCACCTGGGTGGTTTGGAGAGGAGATAGCAGGGCCTTAGGGATGGAGCCGCTGGGGCACTGCTGCGGGGTGGTTGGTGTTTAGGATGGGAGCTTACGTTGTTATTCAAGCGCGTGCAGACTCCCTTAAACCGCTTTGCTCTCTTACCTTGCTACCTATAAGCCACTGCAGCCTAGTGGCCCATGCTTGTGGGTGCTTTGCTTCCGCTTTTTTTTTTTTTTTTTGGCTTTTTGGTCGTGGACTCGAGGTGGTCGTTGTGCCGTTGGAAGGCTCACGTAGGTGTTTAAATGCAGGCAAGCGCCTAAGAACCGCTTTGCAATATCACATTCCTACCGATGGACGGCTATACCTCGGAGGCCTGGGTCTCTGCCCTTGTGGCTCTGCGGTGGAAGCGCTCCTTGAGCCTTTGTTAAGGGTAGGCGGGTTTGGGCTTGCACTGAGGAGCATCTGCCTATTATTTTTTCCATCCCTCCGTGTAAACAAAAAAAAAAGCCCGGATGCATGACGAAAAATTAAAAATATTCTAGAGGACGCAAAAGTTACAAGACAAGTTGGTGACGAGACACTTAGAAAAGCCTGAATTAAAGGCTAAGCCTTCGTGGCCCTGGCTTGTAGTGTAAGTGCGACGGCAGATGTCAAGTTGGGTGTCCCAGAAGGAAGGTCTTGCCAGTTTAGTGGGTATAGTCTTAACGAGTCCCACACAGAGGAGTGTTCGTACGCTTTTCTATCGTGCATACGGGCATTCTGGACAACCTAGGCGACAAATAATAAAAAAAAGTGAGCATGACAATCATTATAATGTCGATAATAACAAATGTGATGATGATGGTAGTAATAGTTATAATAATTACGATAATTATGATAATTATGATAATAATGCTTATAATAATAATAATAAAAAAAAAAGTAATGATGATAATAATAATAATAATGTTGATGCTTATAAAGAAATTTATAACCACAAAAATAATAATAATAATGTTAGTTATAATAGTGATAATCGTAATAAACAAAAGATGATAATCATGATAATAAGAGTTACTAGAATAATAATAATGATAATAATAA
The DNA here is from genome assembly GCF_036245765.1 of Copidosoma floridanum. Classification (NCBI taxonomy): domain Eukaryota; kingdom Metazoa; phylum Arthropoda; class Insecta; order Hymenoptera; family Encyrtidae; genus Copidosoma; species Copidosoma floridanum. Next base: position 12,491,326 of record NW_028321894.1, read on the forward strand.
TAATAATCATTAAAATAATAATTATGACAATGATATTATTAATTATTATGATACTGACAATGCCAAAAATAACAATGATGATGAGAGTAAAAATATTTACAATAGAAATTATATTAACAATAATAATTTTAATAAAGTTAATAATGATTATGATATTGACAGTAATAATTATAATAATAATAATGATTATGATAATTATAATAATAAGTATAACGATAAGAATTATAACGAAAATTACAATAATGATGATAATGAAGATAATGATTATAAAAAAATTATAATGAAGATAACAACGATAATTATGATAAAAACAATTTTAATGATAATGATAATGACAACTATGATAATAGTAATAAAGATAATAACAATAATAAAAGTTATGATGGTAATAATAAAGATAAAAACAAACAAAAAATAATAATCACCATAATAATAATGATAATTATGATGATAATATTATTTATGACAATGAGGATGATGATTATAATACTAATATTAATAGTAATAATGAATATCATAATAATGACAATGATGATAAGTATAATTTAACAATGATGATAATGATAATAAATGTTATGATAATAATAATGATTATGATGATGATTATTATCATGATCATAATAATAATGATCATAATAATAATAATGATGATGATGATGATGATAATAAAAATGATAATGATAATGAATAACTATAATTATGCTAATAATTATCATAATTATAATAACAATGATGATAATAATAAGAATAGCCTTTGAAAGGGTACTAGCTTTGTTAAGGATAATCATAATAAAGATACTCATGATTATTAAGATGATTACAATAGTAATAAGAATAATCATGGTTACAGTGATGAAAATGGGAATAATAATGATAATAATGATTATAGTAATTATGTCAATGCTTATGATAACGATAATAACAAATATAATGATTATGATTATGATAATTATAATAATAATAATAAGAATAATAATAATATTATTAATGGTAATAATAATAATAACAATGATGACGGCTATAACGATTATGATCAAAATAATGCTGATGATAAAATTAACAATAATAAAAATGAGTATAATACTGTTAGTTATAATAATGATAATATTAAATATAATGACAATGATGATGATAATGGTAATAATAATAATTAAGATAATAACAATAATAATGATATTAAAAAAGTAATAATAATCATAATGCTAATGCAAATAACAATGATAATTATAATAATGATAATAATAACACCAATAATAATACATACGATAGTAAAATTAATAATGACAATCATGATATTATAACAACAATCATTATAGTAATAATGATTGTCATAATTTATTATGCTAGTGATAATGATAATAATAATAATTATGATGATAATAATAATTACAACAGGAATCAAAATGATAAAAATTATTATTAGGATAATCATAATCATGATATTTATGATGATAATGATGATTAGAATGGTGATAATAATAAAAATGGTTACAGTGATGATAATGATCATAATAATAATAATAATAATAATAGTGATTTTGACAATTATTATGATGTTTATACTGATAAATATAATTATAATAGTGGTAATAATTATAGTAATTATGATAATAATAATTATATTGATAATAATAATATTGATGACGATGATAAAAATTATGATAATAATGATGTTTATGATGAAATTCATAATTATAAGGATAAAGATAAGAATGTGAATTATATGAGAGGTCATGATAATAATAATTATATTCATAATAATAATATTGATGACGATGATAAAATTTATGATAATAATGATGTTTATGATAAAATTCATAATTATAAGAATAAAGATAATAATGTGAATTATAAGAGAGGTAATCTAAAGAAGAAGAGAATAGAAAATGGTGATAAAAATAATTAAAAGAATAATGATAATGATAATAATAATAATAATAATGAGTAATGTAATATTTATGGCAATAATATCAGCAATGCTTTTGATAATGACAATGCCAAAACTAATGGTGATGATCGTACAGATATTTTTAATTAAGATTATTATGATACTAATAATTCTAATGAAGTTAATAATGATAATGATATTGACAATGAGAATAACAATAATAATAATTATGACAATTATAATGATATGTATGACGATGATAAAAATGACGAAATTAACAATAATGATGATGATGGTGATGATAATAATATAAAATATGATGATCAAAATAGTAACGATGATTATGATGATAACAATTATAATTTCAATGATGATGACAATGATGATAAGTATAATGAAGGGAATATCAATAATAACAGTACTAATAATACTGACAAAGATAATAACAATAGTAATAATAATAATAATAATCACAATAGTGTTGATGAGAATAATCATTATAATATTTATGACAATGATGATGATGTTAATAATACTGATAACAATAATTATAAATGAATATCATGATTATGATAATAATAATGATAATGATAATAATAATTATAATAATTAAAATTATAATGTTAAAAATAATACTTATAATGTTAATTATAAAGACAAAAATAACAATATTCATAATATTGGTGATACTTAAGATAACAATTTTCATAATAATAGAGATAATGTCAATTATTATGATGATGATGATGATTCTGATTATAATGATAATTATAATGACATTAATGATAATAAGTATAATGATGGTGATAATTATAATAAGAAAATGACAATCATTCCCTGAGCTGAAGCAGTCAGACCTATTGGCTGCCTGCTTCGAGTGGCAGATGGAGGCAAGCTTTTCAGGGGAGTATGGCTTTGTGGCACTGCGGTGGTTAAAGCTTGTACACGCAGGTGTTTGAAACAAAATAAAATAAATCTCTTAGACCAAACCACCCAGGAAAAAACCATGTTAAAAAAATCAAGAATTGGTTTTCGAATGGAACCAAACATGGGTGACGCTAGTGAAAATAACGTCTCTCGGATGATAACCTCGCAGAGAAAATCCTTCACCCGTTCTGACCTGGTGAAAGCCCAGGTGTCTAGTGTTGCTATGTTACTGCCAAATCAATGACAGGTAAGAATGGGGCTGGCCATGAAAGAAGAGGCTGGCTCTTCGTCCCTTTTTAAAAAAGGGCCGATAGCAGTGGATTGAGTCCGGTGCCGACTAAGGTGCAAGATCATCGTCTAGCGATGCTATACGTGCCTAGAATATTGGCACATAAGGTACGACTGCAAAGGCCTGGACTAATCAAGCCTCTGCTAAAGATGCGGTAAAGTCAAACACAGAGATAAGGACTACAAGGCTGAACCAAGATGTGTCCTACGTAGTGAATCCGCACATAAAGGAGAGAGCACTAATTATGTGCCTGGATCTGAAGCGTAATGAGTGCTGGACAGAAGGAAAAAAACTCCTACTTAATGCTTTAAGTTGTCCAAGAAAACGTTAACGGGGCAATTGACGCAGATGCCCTTCTGCTGCAAATGTTATTTTAAAGGAACAGAGACGTACCGCTATTCAAAGGTATGAAATAAACCTAAAGACAGAAGAAAGAGTACCGAAGCTCACTAAGGCAAGCATGTAACTCCTTAATCTGCATGCGAGGCTTCCATGCCTAGAAAATGAAGATGAAACGGCAAACGCTCAACTCACTGGTAGAACAAGAAAATTGCGTAATCGAGGCACCAACGTCTCAAACACAGACGCCTGTATCGAAGGACCAGAAACAGACAAGATGCCAGACAAAAATACTCTGAAAACCTGCTCTCAAGAAAGATAATGCGAGCTTATATTTAAAACTTTGTACCAAGAAGTGAATAACAATCCCTGGGGCAGAGCATACTAGATAGTAATAAAAAATTTGGGGGGACTGGCACGATAGTTGAACTTCGTAAGTACTGTATTTATGCATGACGTTCTCACGAAGTTCAACCATCGTGAGTAGTAAAATATTTTTTTTTTTTTTTTTTTATTCGTTTTTCAAGTTTTTGTTTTAGTAAACAACATGAATGCAGTACTAACGTTTACAGAGCTTCGTTCTTTCTGTGGGTCTGGCAACCCCCTTGTTACCTGAGAAATTGTGTCTATGCTCATCTCATGTTTAAAGAACTTTGTTCTTACCGTGGGTCCCATGACCCATTCATCCCCCCTGGTTTTTTTTTTTTTATTTTTTTATTTTTTTTTGTCTATTTCTTGTTTAATTTTTTTATATTTTTTGTTTTTTTTTTATATTTTATTTTATTACATTTTTAAAAATTTTTTTCTTTATTTCTTGTTTAATTTTTTTTTATTTCTTGTCTTATTTTTTTTCATATTTCATTGAATCACAATTTTTTTTATTTTTTTGTATTTCCTTCATTTAATTTTTCTCTTATTTTCATATTTAATCTTTTATTTTATTCCCTCTTTTTTTTTATATATCATTCTTTTTTTTTTCATTTTTATTTATTTTTTTTTTTTACATTCTTTTGTATTTCCTTTATTTAAATGATTTATTCATTTATATCAATAATTATTAGCATTACTGTGATGCCAAAAAAAACCTCAGGTTTAATAAAAATTGGTCGGTATTTTATGCATTAAATGCATATAATTCAAACATTTCATGCGTAATAACGCGCTTTAGTATGTTTAATCTACATAACCATACTTATGCTAATGGAATCTTTTTTTTTTTTTTTTTTTTTTTTTTTCAGAAAACAAATACATAATTTATCATGAATTTAATGTCGTATTAGTAAATGCATATAAAAATAGAATATTATAATTACGATCCAGACGATAAGTACAAGAAACCAAGTTGTTATAGTCGGCAGCGCTCGTAGCAGAGTGAGTAAGGTACTGAACTCATGTGCAGGAGGTCGAGGGTTCAAATCTCTTTATTGGAAAATCTTTTTTTTTTTTTTTTTTTTTTTTTTTAGAATTGTAAAAGAAAAAATTCAAAGTCAAAAAAAAATTATTGTGGAAAAATAATAATTGCTTGGCAGTGTGAGGGGGAATGGTGGATAAAGGTGTGGAGAAGAGTAACACGACACGGTTGGCAGATATATATATATAGTGAGAGCGCACGGTGGCTCAGTCGGCTAGGTCGTGGATTGGCACGCGGGAGACCGTGGTTCGATTCCCGGCCAGTACGACTTTTCGGGCAAGTACCTCTGTGATTTTCACATGTGCTTTTTCACCACGCGATGCTCCTTAAGGAGGGCTTAGGCGACCTTCTCGCAGCAAAATTGCCTAAGTCCCCCTACCTCCCTCCTGTAATGGGAGTCCTTCCATCCCTTTCCTTATCCCTTTCCCAAGTGCTAAGTGTCCATAGTAGTGCCCTTATTAAAGGAGCTGGAAGTAGAGCACTAGAATAAAAAAAAAAAAAAAAACATATATAGTGGGGAGAGGGGAAGTGTATAGAGAACAGTTGGTGAGGGGTATGGGGTAAGGAGGGAAACTTGAAAGGAAGAGACTTCGAGTGAAACCACTTTTGTTTCTAAAAAAGAAAATCTGTCGGTTTTAAAATTCCAGCCCCCCAAGTAACGCGACATAAACAACTACGTTCTAATAACTGCAGACGCATTTCAGAAATCCATACTAGGACCCATTCTCTGGAACGTGTCAGATGACAGACTACTCCGACAGGAAATTGCAGAGAGGACGTTCGTGGTAGGATACGCGAATAATGCTTTTGTAGTGATCGTCAAACGCACAATGGAACTTTTTCAGATACGACTTAACCAGGTGATGCGGGGATTGGCTCTATGGATGGGGAACAATGGACTCGAAATTGCAGCAGGAAAGACGGAGATGGTACTATTGACGAGAAAAGAGATAAATGCCATCATCACCCTCGAGGTACAAGAAGAAGAAGTATCGACAAAGGATGTCGTAGAATACCTATGGGTGACGCTTGATAGAAAGCTTATGTTCTCGAGCTACCTTAGGCAAGCAGCCGACAGGGCAATGGCAAGAGTAGCGGCATTAAGCAAAATTATGCTGAACGTCAGAGGTCCAAGGCCTGCAAAACGCAGGCTTTTATGTCTACGTTCCAGTCTATTATTTTGTACGGGGCTGAGATATGATGAGATGAGATGAACTTCATAAAAAAGAGAGAAAAAAAAGGCCAAGTTCGAAGAATGGCAGCCCTAAGAATAGCCTGCGCCTATCACTTGCACAGTCTCAGAGTTTGCGATAATGGTGATAGCGGGCGTTATTCCCATCGACCTTCTTGCGAGGAAAAGACGATCGAAGCACCTTACGTAGCCACACCCAGGAAAAATAAGAGCCAAGAAAAACTCTTGGAAAGTAACCTCTGATCACTGTCAACATAGATGGTAAGAGGATAGTAGAGGTAGATGGACGGCACGCCTGATAAAAGATGTCAAGGAATGAACAGGTTGGAAACATGGGGAAGTAGATTACTACCTTACCCAATTCCCCTAAATCACGGGTATTTCCGCTCGTACCTCAACAAGATACGAAAAACAGAGACGGCTGCTTGCAAGTACTGTAACTGTAACAAAGATGACGCAGAGCATTCGTTCTTTGACTGCATCAAGTGGCTAACCGAACGAGACATGCTGCAGGAAAGGATCGGAACTTTCAATCTTAACAACGTCATAGATAAAATGCTACTTAACAAAGAAAGGTGGACTGCACTAGCCCAATACATACATACAGCTTTTCGGACCAAGAAAGAGAATGGTTTTCTGGACCACTGAGCGGAGGTGATGCAAACGTGGATCCGGTGCCATCTGCAGGAGAACGTTGGATTGTGTTTTTTGCTGCGGCACCTTGGTGGTTCAGAAAAATGTAGTGGCGGAACTTTGTGGGTGGGCACGCTTTGGCATGGCCGCAGGGCGGTCGTGTGTGGGATGCGAGCCTCCGTCGGTGCTTCAGCACGTGCAGACTTTTTAAACACCTTTGCTCCATTAGCTTTCTACCAATGAGTGGCTTTTGCCAGGTGGCCCATGCTCTAAGTGTAAATGTGAGAGCAGATTTCGAGCCAGTTATCCCAAGAGAAAGCTTTGCCAGTTAAGTTGGTATAGTCATAACAATTTTTACACAGGGGAGGGTTCGTACACCCTCCTAACGTATAAAAGGCATTCTGAACGACCTCGGGAAAAAAAAAAAAATTATGATGGCATATTTGCTTATATTAATAATTATAATAATAATAAAAATAATAATAATTATAGTAATAATAATAATAAAAATGATAATAATAATAATAATAATAATAATGTCAACGATGTCGATACTAATAATATTGATTATAATAACGATGATGTTAAAAATAATTTTAATTATGATTATAATAATGTTGATGATGATTATGAAGATGATTATAATAATAATAATAATAATAATAATAATAATAATAATGATGATAATGATAATGATAATGTTAATGACGATCATAATAATAGTCATATTAATAATGATGCAGACGACAATAATAATTAAAATAATGATGATGATGATAACGATGATTATGAAAATGCCTATGATGACTATAAAAATTATAATAATGCTTATGATCATAATAATACTGAGAATATTATTAATAATTATAAAAGAAAAAATGATAATTATGGTGATAATGACGATGATAATGGAAATAATGAGTACTATTAAAATAACTATGATGATCACGATGATGATGACGTTAGTAATGATGAAAATAAAAATAAAAATCATGATACTGATTATTATAATGATGATAATTATAATGAAGATGAAAGTAATGATGAATATGATAGTAACAGTGATGATAATCGTAATTATAATTATAATTATGATAATAGTATTGATAATGGTTATAATAATGATGATGATGATCATGATAATGATTATAAACATACTTATGATTATATTAATCAAAGTGATTATTATCGTGGAAGTTCTGATAATAATAATAGAGATAACAAAAGAAGTAATGATTAAAATAATAGTAATCGAAGTAATTATGCTTGTAACAAATAAAATAAAAACTATTAATGCAGTAACAACTATAATAAAATTGTAATTAACAAAGATAAAGACAACAATGATAATACTCATGATAATGATTATAATAATAGCAATCAAGATCCTCATTATTGTAAGAATAATGATGATAAGAATAATGATGAGGATAATAACAAGACAAATAATGATGATATCGTCAGTGTTAATAGAAATAATAGTATTCATAAAGGTTATAATTATACTTACGATAACATTTATAATGCTGATAATGATAGTAATAATAATAATAATGATGATGATGATGACAATGATGATTATAAAAATAATTATAATAATGATAATGAAAATAATGACAATGATGATGATATGGATGATAATAATAGTAAAAATAATAATGATAATGATGATTATGCTAATGATGATTATTCTAATAATAATAATAATGATTCCAACAATAATAATGATAATGATTATGAGAACGATAATGATAATGATAATGATGATAATAATAATGGTGCTGGTGATAATGATAATGGAGATAATAATTATAATATTATTGATCATTATAATGATACTGATAATAATGGTTATGATGATGATGACAATGTCAATAATGATAATGATGATAATAATGATAATATTGTTGATGATGATGATCATGAAGATAATATTGATGATGATAGTGATGACGGACACAATGATAATAAGGATAATGATAAAAATCATGATAATAATTATAATGATAACAATGATGATGTAAATGATGTTAATGATGATGATGATAATGGCCACAATAATAATGATAATAATAATGATGGTGATAATCACGATGATGATGAAAATAACGGCACTGCCCATGATAATGGGAATGTTAATAACAACGCTGATAACGATAAAGTTGAATATAACGATCACGATTATTATAATAATAATACCGATGATATTATTGATAATGGTAATTATGATAATGAGGATAATGATAATAAAGATGATGATAATTGTTATGATGAGGATGATGATAATCATGATGATGTTGATGATAATGATAATTATGATGATTATTATATTACTAGTAATAAGAATTCTAACAATAATGATAATAATTATTATTATAATGTCAATAATCATAAAAGCGATGTTTATGATCATTATAATAAGGATGGTGACCATGAGAATAATAATTAAATTAAAAATTGCAATATTTATTGTCATAATAATAATTTCCATAAGTGAAAGAGTTGTAATTATGATTGTGATCCCTGGGCTGAGGCAGTCAGCTTATGGGGCGCGTGCTCTTTGGGTGGCAGATTGAGGCAAGCTTTTCGCGGGTGTATGGCTTTGAGGTGCCGTGGCGGTCAGAGCTCATACCCACAGATGGTTAAAATGAAATAAAATAGTTTTTATGGACCAAAATGTCAAGGAGAAAACCTTGTAAAAAAAATCTAGGGTTGGTTCCCGATTGAAACCAAACATGGGTGATTCTAATGAAAACAACGTACCCTAGGCGGTAACCTCTTAGAGAAAATCTGCGGACAGTTCCAACCTGGTGAAAGCCGAGGTGACTGGTGTTGGTCTCACGGATTGTGGGAAAGGCCACAAAGGCGTTTAGCACAGAAGTGCTGTGCTTTTAACATCGGAAAGCAAATGACAACTGGTGGTTGGTATAACGATTGGACCAACGAACAACAGGATATATACCACAATAGTCAGAATAAACATTAGCTGATACTAGCTAAATCAACGGTACTAGCTAACCTTCAGAAAATCTTGAACGTCACAGAAAAGGAGGAGGAAAAAGTACTAGGTAGTATGACGGACGTCCTACAAATCATTAAAAAAGCAATTGACAAGCAGCCAAATGTCAGCAGCACAGTCAAGGAAGCCAGAGTTCACCTAAATGAAATCTGTGGGATTCCAAAGGACCTCAAAGGCGGCTGCCAGAAGACTGTGGGAAAGATGTTAGTGTTAAGGAAATCTTTGTCAGCTCTTGTAATTAGACAGCCTTCGAAAAAGAGAGAGAGAGTCAAAGGCACTACCGAGGATAGAAGCGTTAAATAAAAAAAAACAAGAACGACGACGACGACGACAAACTGTGGACGTAGTAAGTCATAAACAAAAGAAAGCAGGCACTTTTGAACCGCAAGGAGCAAGTGGCTGCTAAACAGAAGCTAGTAGGTAGCACACCAACTCCAAACAAAGGTAAGCCAGGAAAGAAAATAGAGAAGTGGAGAAAGGCAAAGGAAAAAAACGAGCCCATCCACGTGAAACCAGCAGAAGAAAAGTCATACACGGAATTACTGGGAGCATTCCGTAACGCGGTCGACCTGAGAGACTGCGGCGTAGAAGTTACCAGAATACGCAGCACAGAGACTGGTTGTATTCTGGTGGAGCTTGCCAAAAGCACTAAAGACAAGAAGAAGCTGACGCACGCCATCTCGCTGGCTATCGGTGCCACAGAAAAAGTACAATCGAGGAAACCTAGAGTTACCTTGGAGGTACTAGACATAGAGGCAGTCGCCGATAAAGAGAAAGTTTTAGCAGCCATCAAAGAGGCTGCTCAAACCGAAGAAAACCCAGGCAAAAGTTACGTGGCTAAGCTACCGCGAAACCGATGGCAGGAAAGAATGGCGCTGGCCGAAATGGACGAGGCTGGTGCTTTGTCCCTTTTGAGGACAGGGACGATAGCAGTGGGTTGAATTCGGTGCTGACTAAAGCACAAGATTATCGTCTTGCAATGCTACAGATGCCAGGCATATGGGCACACAAGATACGACTGTAGAGGCCTAGACTGATCAGGCCTTTACTGGAGATGCAATAAAGACAGACACAGAGCTAAGGACTGCGAGGCCAAACCACAATGCGTCCTATGCAGTGAATCCGCACGTAGAAGAGAGAGCACTAACCATTCGCCTCGATCTGGAGTGTGCAGAGCCCCTAGACAGGTCCTAGACAGAAGAAAAAAAAACCCGACATAATGCCCAGAGTTCTCCGAGGAAACGTGAACAGGGCAATTGACGCAGATGCCCTTCTGCCACAAATATTATGTGAAAGAAGGGTAGGCGAAGTGCTCATGAGCAAGCAGTACGGGAACTTCGAGCCACCTAAGTGGCTTAGCAACGCATCGAATTTATCGACTATTTCAGTCCTTAGACCAGAAAAAATCCACGAAGATGCAAGCGGATCGGAAAGACATTTTGTCTGGTTGAAAAGTGGGGGCATCACGTATGTCAACTCTTACTTTTAACTAAACATCAGTATCAAGGAATACAGTAGAATAATAAATTACTTTCAAAATATTATAAGAAACGGCAAAAAAGGTGACCTATACGTCGTTGAAGACTTCAATGCAAGATCAGTAGAATGGGGAATGCCTACAACGAACTCTAAGGGCCGGGCAGTCCTAGATATGGTGGATGGGCTAAGAAACTGGAGCTTGTAGCCAGATTTCTTAAAAACGGGAAAGACAGTAGTGACAAAACACCCAAAGCGGCTTTTAAACCGATACAATGCATATTTGCGGAAGGGGTTGTTTCCAACGCCCTGGAAAAACGCATGGCTGGTACTGATCGATAAAGGCAAGGGAGAGCCTAACTCTGTGTCATCTATTAGGCCGTTATGCATGCTGGATATGCCTGGAAAGTTATGAAAAAAGCTGCTTAAGGCTCTTCTTCTACAGGCCATACAAAACGCGGAAGACTTATTGGACAGGCAGTACGGATTTAGGAAAGGAAGGTCTACCATAGAAGCAGTGGAAGAAGTAGTAAAAGCAGTTCAGAGCACTTGAGACACATATGCCACGAAGCGAGACCTCTTGTTTTTTTGGTGAATTTGGATGTAAAGAACGCTTTTAACTCAGCAAGATGAAAGGACATGCTTCACGCTCTGAAACACATTTTTAGAACACCTAATTATCTTTTAAGAGTATTGAAAGATTATCTCAATGACTGCTTCTTGACCTATACGACAACAGAAGGCAAAACAAAAAATAAAATAACTGCAGGGGCATTCCAGGAATCCATACTTGGACCTGGTCTCTGGAACGTGTCATACGACGGACAGCTCCGCCAGGAAATGCCAGAAGTAACGTTCTTAATGGGACAAGCGGACGATGCTGCTGTAGTGATCGTCAAACGCACGATAAAACTCGTTCAGATGTGACTTAACCAGGTTATTTGGAAATTGGCTCTATGGATAGAGAGCCATGGATTCAAAGTTAAAGCAGAGAAGATGGAGATGGTTCTATTAACGCGAAAAGTGATGGATACCATAATCCCCCTTAAGGTACAAGAAGAAGAAGTAATGATGAAGGATGCCGTTAAATACCTAGGGGTGATGCTGGATAGTAAGCCCATGTTTTCAAGCCACCTCAGGCAAGCAGCAGACAAGGTGGCGGTAAAAGTAGTAGCATTAAGCTGAATCATGTTGATCGTTAGAGGTCAAAAGCCTGCAAAACGCAGGCTCCTCATGTCTACGTTCCAGTCTATTATTTTGTAGAGGGCTGAGATATGGAAAGATATGATGAATGTCGAAAAAAAGAGAGTTAAAATTGTCCAAGTTCAAGGAATAGAAGCCTTGAGGATAACTTGCGCCTATCGCACAGTCTCCAAGTAAGCGGTAATGGTGACAGCAGGCGTTATCCACATTGACCTTCTTGCAAGGAAAAAACGATTGAAGCACCAATGATTATAAATATAATTGAAGTCATATCGTTCAAAGTAATTAAAATTTTAATGGTATTAATAGCATAATTATAAGAAGTAAGTAAAAAAGTAGTAATTATAATTCAAACAATAACTATTATATTAATAATTTAGATGATAGCCATTAAAAAATTATGAATAACAATAAAAAAAACGAAGATAATAATGATAATGATAATAATAATAAGAATAATAATGATGACGATGATTATTGTAATATTAAAGATAATGATAGGAATAATGAGGATAATGACAATAACAATAATGATAATATTGACAATGTTGATAAGGATAATAATCATCTTAAAGTTAATAATAACCATTACGATAATATTCAGGATGTTTAGAATAATAATGATAAAAATAAAAATAAAAATAATGATAATAATAATGATAATGACAATAATGATAAAAAAAATGAGAATAATGGTGTTGATAATGGAAATAATGGCGATTATAAAGGAGATGATGATAATGTTAATAACTGAAATGATAACCATAATAATAGCGAAAATTATGATGATGATAATGGTAATGATGAATATGATGATTATAATAATAGTAATAAGGATGATTATTATAATGTAATGTTAATAATCGTAATAATTATAACGGTGATATAAATAATAATGATAGTAATGACAATAACGACAATGACGATGATAATTCTATTGATGATGACGACGACGTTTATAATAATGATGATAAAAATGATGACTATTATTATAATAATAATGATTATTATAATGATGATAATAATGATAATGTCAATGATGACAACAATGGTTATTATGATAATAATAATATAGACAATGAAGATAATGATGATGATTATGATGATGATGATGATGATAATAAAGCTAATGATGATGATGATAAGGATAATAGTAATAAAAATTATAATAATAATTGTAACGATAATATAAAATATAAAAATTATTATATAAATCAAAGTGATTATAATAATGGAAATAATAATGATAATCATGGCAATGATAGTAGTAGTAATGATCCTAATAATAGTGATAATATAATTAATAATAATAATGATGACAATGATAATAATAATTATGATGATAACTATAATAGCATTAAAAATGACAATAATGAAGGCTACGATATTAATAATGTGAGTGATTATAATAATAATGGTGATAACGCCGCTAGTTATCATACTGATAATGATGATGACGATAACGATGATAATGATAATTTTAATAATAGTTATGATGAACATGCTATGTATTATAATAATATTATAGATTAAAGTGACTATAGTGATAAAAACTATGATAATAATAGTCGCGATAAAATAGCAATAATAGTCGTAGTAATGGTAAAAGTAATAGCGATAATAGTATTTATAATGATAACGATGACAATGATAATAATGATTTTATGATTACCATGATGAAATTGTGAATGATGACGATGAAGACAACGGTGATAATAAGGTTAATAATGATCATAACGATGATAATGATGTGGCTAATTATCATAATGGTGATAATGATGGTTATAATGATGATTATGATGACGATGCTGATAATAATGATAAAAATAATTATGAAAATGATAATTATAAAGGAAAAAATAATAATTTGACTCTAATAAATATCATAGAAATTGATACGATAGTAGTTATATTGATTACAGTGATTATAAAACTTAAAATAATGATAATAATAATGGCAATAGTAGTAGTAATGAATATCATAATAGTGGTTTAATAATTATGATGATAACAATGACTTTTATAATAATCATCCTGATGATAACTATGATGAAGTTATAAATGACAATGATGAAGACAACGATGACAATAATAATACTTATGATAATAACGATGAAGATGACGTCTCTCATTATCTTAATGTCGATAATAATGATGATCATGACTATTATTATGATAATAAAAATGATAATAATAATATGAAAGTACTGATAGTGATAAGAATGATAACTATGATGATAATGATAATGATAATTATGGTCATAACAATTATGATATTAATTACTTTCATTACAATTGTATTAATTAATATTATTATCACAATTAAAATGTTCTTTATAATAATGGCAGTAACAATGATGATGATTGTTATAATGATACCTTAAATAACGATCAAGAAAATAATAATAATTATGATACTACCAAAAAAAAATAATAGTTAAGATAAGTTAAGAGAAAAAAATAGTTAAAATAGGGATTATAATAAAAGTTTTCGTTTTTAATTTAAAAATGATGATAACAATTATACTGATTACGATGATAAAAAATTAGGATAATGATATTGATTGACTTTATAAAAGTCATAATAAAAATTACTACATTTATTATCATACAAGACATAATACTACTTTTTTATCATGATGCTTATAATTTTATGAACATAATAGTAATAAGTATAATTACGTCGGCCATAAACATAATATAAATTATAATTATTATTAAAATAGTTTTGATAATTATATTTCTATTTTTTATGAGCATAATAATAATAAGAATTATAATTAATGATAACAGTGATGAAAATGATAGTTATAAGGAAGTCAAAAATAGAAACAATATTTAGTAAAGCAATGATAGTATTGATAACAATGATTTCAGTGATAAAGTTTATAATGATAGTGAGTGTTGATATAATGCTGGTTATGGTCATAATATTTATGACTGTTTAATGATGATTATGATAATGACGATAATAATGATAATAGTCATAATGATAATGACGATCACAATGATTCAGAGAATAATAACATCATTACGATGACAACGATAATTTCAATAAAATTAATAATAATAATTATAACTATCATGACGATAGTGATACGAATAATAATAATGGTGATAATGGTAATAATGATTACAACTTTAACAGTGATAATGACAATAGTTTTGATAATCATGATGAAGTTGTAAATAACAATGACGACGATGATAATGACGATATTAAAAATAATGATAATACATATGATGATGATGATAATGATAATGATAATGATGGTGTGAATGGTAATAATAATTGTCGTTAATGATAATTTAGATATTGATGATGATAATAATGATAATAGAGATGATTATATGAACAATGATAGTAACAATAATAATAATAAAAATAATAAAGTTTGTACTACTAATAACCTCACTAACATTGAAAATAATAATAATCAATTCGTTATTAATTATTATGCTAACAGTAGTTATAATAATAAATTTAATGAGTATTTTAGTGATTTTAATTATAATTTAATAATTGATAATGTCTATAATGATAATGATAAAAATATTGAGGATGATGATAATAATATTAATGATAATAATGAAAATGATGATGGTGATATAGATAATTGTGACAGTGGTTATGATAAGTGCAATTATGACAATAATGATAACGGTGATAATGTTGATCAAGATGATGATGATGATGATGATGATGATGATGATGATGATGATGATGATGATGATGATGATGATGTCAATGATGATGATATTAATAGTGATGATAGAGAAATTAGTGATGATGGGCAAGTCGATGATGATAATTATGATAATGATGGTAAAAGTATTTATGATAACACCGCTTCTAATCTTTCTAACAAGAAAAATATTTCGATAATAACAATAAGAATATCGTTAAAGCTAATATCATTGGTAGAAGTAACGATTTTAATATTAATATAGATGATGATGCTAAAGGTAATAATGTGGTGAATAATTACGAGTTTAAAGAAAATAATAAAAATTATGATAAATAATACAACAATAATGTCAATAATTATAATAATGACAATAATAACGGTGATAATGATAACAATGACAGTAATAACAATAATAATAATAAAGATGATGATGATAATAATGTCAAGGATAGTAATTTTAATAGTGACGGTAATAATAATAATGATAGTGATTATGATACTGTTGATTATAATAATAATAGTGAAAATACTGCTAATGTTTTGAA
Source organism: Copidosoma floridanum (assembly GCF_036245765.1). Lineage (NCBI taxonomy): Eukaryota > Metazoa > Arthropoda > Insecta > Hymenoptera > Encyrtidae > Copidosoma > Copidosoma floridanum. The sequence continues at coordinate 12,507,937 of NW_028321894.1, forward strand.
CGATAACTTCACGATAAGGATAGTTATGTGGATAGTAATAATGTTACTATTTTTGATAAGTATGATGACGATAATTATGATTACATTTTAAATGATGATAATTATAAAGATAATAATAGTGATATTGATGATGATCTAAGTGATGATGAGGATGATGTTGATAATGATGGTGGTGTTGATGTTGATGATGATTACGATTATGATGATAAAGATAATGACGATGATAAAGATGAAGTTAATACTGATGATGATAATAGTTGTAATAATGATAATGGTAAAGTTGGTTGATTTAAATAATAAAAATAATGATGTCGATGATAATAGGCATGATTTCAATCGTAATGATGGTTAAAATATCAATTTTTGTGATGGTATAAGTGGTAACGATGTTGATGATGAGGTCTAGAGTAACTGTGGTTATTATTTGCTTTGTATGTCTAAGGCTACTTCGATGTACAAAAAAAAAAATGTATTAATCTCATACTTTTTTGTTTATTATTAACTTAGTTTAGTAAAAAACAATAAATAAATATTTTTTACGGACGTAAATAAGGTAATTTTGTTGGTAACATCAACGTCTTTCTATTACTTATATAATGCACGTATTAGTTACTTCTTAATACTGTTTAAATTTTGTTACTTGTCGTATACAACTAGAAAATTCTTTTTTTTGACTCTCATGATGTGAAATTACAAAAAATCTTACCTAATCGAGTAAAATCTATGATAATCAAAAGAAAGTAATAAGATTTCGTTTTTAATGTGTTTAGATTTTGTTTCCACTTTGCTTATTTGGTTCTTTAAATTTGTTTTTCATGCAATCTTTACAAAATTTCTTCTTGCCACAAATTTTTTTGCTTAATTTTATTTACTTTTTTTTGTTGAACAACAAGTTTGTCGTATCCTTATTCAATTCCTGTTTATTGTTTGATAAAATATTTTTCTTCCTGTATGTTGAAAGATCAATATCTAGAGTTTTGGATTGATTGCTAAGTGAAGCAACATTTTTTGTTTACTTTTGCAGTAGAGTCAACTATAAATAATCAATCCAGCATCTATAGCTTCCAGCAAAATATTATTTGTGACTGTCTTATCATCATTTACAAAATTAACTGTCGATAGCTCACTTGTTCGACCTATTTCCAATACAACCTATAAAACAATGCACAATGTAATTGTAGACTACAATTTTCAAAGTAATATTGTTATTTATTTATTGATGATAACAAAAATCGTATAAGAAATTTTTTCCCGTAAAACGACAATTTAGATTTTAATACGAAAATAAAATTAAAAATTATATACATGTTTACTTTCCCAGTTTATTATTGGCTCATTTGTATTCAAAACATTCTGACTCTAATTGTCGAGGTTATTACTTTGCAATGAAAGTTGGCTACAAGAATCCCCAGATACTTCCACAACATTTTGTACGTTTGATGAATAGTTGTCTACATTTTCATCAATAACTTTATGACTGTCCAACTGTAAAAAAAAATTGTCATGTTAATGAGTTTATGTACAATTAAGAGATCAATATATAAATCGTGTAATAACTGAATTGTGTTAACCTGCTAATCACAAATGTTTTTATTTTGAGAGCTCAAGTTAAACCAGATTTTAAAAAGTCCTTTGTTTTCTTTTGTCACAGTTCATATTAAATTTTAGCATTTTTCAAATGACAACAATTGTTCTTTAGTCACGAACAATTCAAAAGGTTGCAGGAATTTACTTGAGCTATGTGCATCAGTCTCTAAGCTTTCTGCCGGTCTTTCTTGTTTAAAACTACGTCTAAGAACAATTTTGTTCAATTATAAAGCATTTAAATTAAAAGGAAACAATCCATATTTTCGAAAACCAGTCACTACAAATTTTTGCAAGTTCATAGAGTTTAAGAATTTATTCAAAAGTGCAATCAATTGTTTTTTTTTTAACACAAACACACATGAACTCTTGAAAAAACTTTTGGCAGATGTTTTTGGCAGCTGGCTTTAAGTAGTTTGAAGAATGACACGTCTAGAGGTTGTACTATATGTGTGGCATCAGGTAGCAATGCTATGAGTATAACACCATGAGCTGCACAAAATTTACTCAGGTGTAAAATTAGGTGAGAAGAGTGACCATCCGTATATTAAATCACTAGTCGTTTTATATTAATTCGAGTTAACCAGGGTTTAAAAACATTTGCTATGTATTCATAAAAATTTTGTGACAACATCCAACCACTGTCAGAAAAACCAAAAGAGAAGTTGGACTGTGCCAACTGAGATACATATTTTGGCAATGCTTTCCCAGTGAAGAGCACAAGCGAAGTTGCTAGCATACCTGCACCATTGGCAGTGATTATTACAGTTACATTTTGTTTTTCATCGTTATTCACCACTTAATACACATTTTTTTCTCTTCTTGGTGCCATTACTGATAAAAGTGTTGGATTTAATGAAATTCCTAAATACAAAAAAACAAACGTGAAATGATCATCATTTACAGTTTGTGTACTTACCATTTACCTGTTTTATCATAGTTTAAGACTCGCGTTGGTTTAATGTTCAAAACATTTTCAGAAACCAGGTATTCTTGTACTTCTGTAAACTAGCTACGTAGTGCAAACTCAGTGATTTTGGCCCCACTTAGTGATACATTTTCTAAAACTCTCTTTGCTATATCAGGATTCCTCCAAATAAAACCCTTATACCAAGACCTTCCTGGAGTACCATCAGTTAATTTATTTATTTTTTTTTAACTTGAACAAATTACTCGTACACTTTCAAGTAGATGCATCTTTGTAATAGAAAATCCTCTCCTACAGCTACTTACAATCCAGTGCACAATTTCTTGTTCGTCTTCCGCTTTTAAGACTGTAGTGGGTCCAGGCCTCTTATCTGCATAAAGTCCTTGTTTTTTAGCGTGTTAGGTAGACCTAGGTTTTCCGCTTACTATTGTCACAGCAGGCATGTCCCTTCTTAATATCTTGCAGTGCAAGTTAAACACTTTCCTTGGTGTAGGATAGTCCTTCCTGTTTTTCTTTTTCTAACCTCACATTTTTGTTACTTTTTTTTTTTTTTTTTTAATGATGCTTTCTTTTTTTCTTTTAATATTGTCGTGTTCTGTAAAATACCTACTAACTTAAAATATAAGCAAACACTGTTGCGTAGCGAGAAAAGAAAAAAATTGCTCGTAAACGGACAAGTACCTACTTCTGCTACCTACGTTAGGTTACATAGCTGTACCTTACTGAAATACTGCTTGTAATTCAACAGAAGCAACAAATATTGTACCAAATACTGGCATCAAAATTGAGAAAGAAAAAGAAATTTTCAATGGTTTATCATTGCATTTACCGAAAAACTGAGGTTTTTCTTGAATCAATAAATTGTTTCTTGCGTAAATCTGCCATATTTATTATAAACATTACCATTAAAAGCAAGTCGCATTTTGCTATAAAGTTTAATTTTTTTGAACAGAATTACACACCCATCTGTGTTATCGTTCATAAAATAATTTAAATTCATGTTTCATACTGATATGCGATTGAATAATATTTGTGCAGTTGACTACTTTACGTCAAAAATTTTTTGCATATTCATCATTGAAGAAATAATTTTGTATGTATTTATTTCTATTGACTGCCAGTAATTAGAAAAGTGACAATAATAACCACAGTTACCCTAAGTTGTAAATGATGCTATTAACAGAAGTAATGGAATAAATATTGATACGTGTAGTAAGATTGATAATGTTAATATTGTGAAAGATGATGATCAAGGTGATAATAATAATGATATTGATATTTATGATAAAGATATTACCTTCAAACATGATTCCACCGATACTAACGATAATAAGCATTATAAGAACTATAAGGATTTGGTTGTCAATAACTGTATTAACAGTGTTATAATAATAATATTGATAAGTATTATGACGATCATGATAATTATGATACTAATGATATGATAATGTAGATAATAAAAATGAAAAGAATATTAATGCTTATAACGATGATGATGAAAATAATAATGATGGTGATTAATGATTACAATTATGATAATGCTTAAGGTTCTGATGATCATGATAATATAAATAATAATAATAATGATAATGATGGTATTAAAACTGTGACGTGGCAAAATTTTCTTCGCAAATTTTGTTTGCCACGTCACAGTTGACGCCCCGGCTCTGAAGCTAGATAATCATGCTGATGTATATAGTCTTTTCCGTGTGCTCTGTTGTAGCGAATTTTTCATAAGAAGAAGAAAGGACGAGGCGCGAAGGGCCAATGGGTCAAGGTAGTATGAAAAGTGCGTATGGAGATTTTTGTAAGTGCCACGGCGGTGACACGAATGAGAGAGATTGGTGGATAAGGTAGGGACCAGGTAGGTAGGTCAAAAGATAGTTAGTTGACCTACCGAGCGACAAGTTGGGGATGGACGCGACTGATAAGTTCAGTGGGTGTGAGACTACCGAGCGCAAGGTGTAGGAGAGAGTACGTGGAGCAAGAGAGCCGAGTGTACAGCGAGTATTAGGTGCGAGAGAGAGAGAGAGTATGTGAGAGAGTGAGCGGGAAGAAGGACCCAAAAAAATAAGCCTGATCCCGACCCATTCGACCCTGAACGGTGGCCATCTTGAGACGAAGCGTCCTCCCGTGACGACCCGAGCCGAGCCCAAGGTGAGAGGTGTACCGGACAGCAGGCGGGAGAGGCCCAGGTATCACACAGCGTTGACTTCCTGGACTGCGACCCTCAACGCTCATGATGGACTGGTTTTACCGTAAGGAAGCACGGGATTCGCCAAGGTACAGTGCGTAGGTTACGTGGGGACGCGGTTGAGATTGTCGGCTATAGTGATAGACGCGAGAACTGGAGCGGAAGAATCGGGGCATGGGGCAGTGATTTTCGCGCGCCACGGTCGGGCCTCTGTCGAAACGTGAGGACGGACGCGTCGGACAAGTGTGGGAGGGAGGGACAGGAATCAAATGAGAGTGAGAGAGAGGGTACAGGTGGGGGCATAGACGGGAAGCAAACGCCGGAGGCACCTCTAGGTGGACGTCACCGTGGCTTTTACGGGCCGCGACGGTGACCTACTCCGTGGGCTAGAGATCGGGCCAAGTGAGGGTGTGTGTGTGCACGTACAGCCAGCCTCGTTGAGGAGGCCTGACCCCAACCGAGAGTCGTGTGGGAAAGAGAGAGAGTGTAAGAGTGCATGTGTGTGGGTGTGCGTAAGCGAACATCGTGTCTCTCTGAGCGCACCACTAACGTCGTGGTTGTGGTCGAGGGATTACGGAAGTGTAATCGGGACTAAAAGAGAGGTGTTGTGGTTGTTATAATAAATACGTGAAGTAAAGTCAAAGTCACTCTTTGTCGTTCATTTGACCCAGACGCGAATCCCCTTTTCAGATAGATCCAGTGAAGGGAGAGTCTAGAGCGCGAATCATCGAATAGAGACGTACGAGAGAGAATAATTTCGATATTTTCTCTCCAACGGTAAGTCACCTTGGGGAATGTAAAATACACGTTATAAAACAGATAAGATAAAGATAATAACAATAATAAAAATGATAATAAGTTTATAACTATGATAATAATGATGATTATAATAGTAATGACGACAATGATGATAATGATGATAATATTCATGATAATTATGATAGTAAGAAATATGATACTAAAAATATTAACAATAAAAATATTTTTGAGGGCGATAATATTAATAGTAATTACATAATTATTAATACGTATCATGACTATGTCAAAAATAATATAATAAATGCTAATTATTAGGTTGATATTTTTGATAATGATGATGACGATCATAATTAAATTGATTATGATAGTAATAATAAGGGTGTTGAAAAATAATGATTATAAGATCAATGATAATTAAAATGATAACTATTCTAAAAATAACAATAAAAATGATAGTTATAATAGTAATGATGGTAATGGTGGCGTTAGTATAAATAATAATAATTATGATACTGGTGATGATAATGATGCTGGTTATAGTAATAATATTTATTACTGTGTTGATACTGCTAATGATGGGAATGACGACAATATTAGTGTTTATACGAATAATCACGATGATAATAATAATAAAAATAATAATAATAATAATAATAATGATGATGATAATAATGACAACAACGATAATGATTATGACAATGATGATGATGTTGATGATAATAATAATAATAAGTATCGTAATGATGATAAAAACGATGATGTTAATAATGATAAGGATAGTACTAATGATGATAATGATCATGATGGTAATGGTCATTATGATGGTGAAGATTACAATAATGATGATACAGTAAGGATGATGATAGTAAGGATAAGGATGATGTTGAAGATTATGTTAATGATGATGATTATGATGATGATGTGGACATTAATACTGACGACGATCACGATGACGTTGACGATATCTTTTATTCTATAATGATGAAAGAAAATGCTGAAATTTTTTTTAGGCTTTATTTTGACCAGCAAGTTCTACAGCCATTTTAATTTTTCAATTTTTTTGCTAAAGCTATGTTTATAAGCTTGTATTGCTCTTAAATATCATGTACATTTTCAAGGTAATAGATTATAAAGTCTTGGAATAAATTTTGCACTGTTTTATATGTTGTTTGTCGTTGTTAAGATTAATTTTAAGTTGCTGCTTTGCAATGCTTCTCTTACAGTAAATTTTTAGGAGTATCTGATATTTTTTTTGTGCTAGGTGCCTGTGATATGACATTTTTATTTTAGGCCTCTTATGACTTTTTAATGACAGATCGTTGATTTCATTAGTGACTGATGTGAATACTCATTGTTTATTTATAGTAGTGGAAATAAAATGGTTTTTAATGCTGAGCGCTAAATATTTAGTTATGATATGTTATTATAAAAGCTTAGATCTTCTATTTGTCACTCTACAGTCGATCTTGAAAATTATTTTTAATAAATTTTAAACTGTTTTGTTACTTTGCCCTTACATGTTATTGTCAATGGTATGTTCATAAAGCACCTTAGATTTTGAAGCCTCAATTTTAACTGACGCAGCAATTAAGTTCTTATTTTACATGGTTTGTAGTTTATTTAATTGTGGCTAAAAATATTCACATCAGCAACTGGCTGCTTAGAGATGTCTGTCAATTAATTAAAGGTAAGGACTTAAACTCAGAATCTTGTTTTACCAAGCTTTTGAGCCATTAGAACCTTTATCTAAACTACTGTCTGCTTTACCGGAACACTTTAATTTTTTTGTAAATAAAATGAGGAAGTTGTTAAAATATCATTTATCGTGCAGAATTACCAGAGCCTTAACAATTAAAATTCTTTGTAGTTATAAACATTGCAAACAAATTATTAAAATGATTTAAATCTTTTTCAAAGATTTTGTATAATCTGGCCAATAAAGTATGCTTAATTTTATAAACTGACCTATGTATGTGATATTTTATCTGACTCAATGGGAACAGGACAAAGCAAAGTAAGTGGTTATTTGAAAAATTATTGGAATGATTAAAATCTTTTTCAAAGATTTTGTGTAATCTGTCCAATAAAATATGCTTAATTCTATAAACTGACCTATGTATATGATATTTTATCTGACTCGATGGCAATAGGACAGAGCAAAGTAAGTGGTTATTAAAAAAATTAGAAATATTTATCACTACCTTTTAAGGCCATTGATCTTTTACTGTACATAATATTTTTTGTTATTCTGTACACTTCAAAATTCTAAGATTTAGTTTTTTTTTTCGTTAGATTATTCATTTACCATGCAATCAGTAGCAACTTCTCATGGGTATTGATGACGTTGAACAATCTCTCAAACTTAATTTACAAGTAAGTCATTCATTCATGCGTATATATATATACATACATACATATATATATATATATATATATATATATATATATATATATATATATGTTTATAAAAAGTGACTTATGCAGACTTTCTTTATGTGCTTTAAAGATATATATTAATAACATGGTAGAATTAGGCAGACATCCGCATTATTTCACTTTTGTCCGCATGATTACCCTAATTTACATGTGATTCTCCGCATAATTTACCTCTGCATATACACAGATCTATATTTATGTAAACTAGTAGGACTTTGTCTTTCTGCACGCACTGCGCATCAACCCTCCATTACAAGAGTAACAATGGAGTATCAGCAGTAAGTTGCATTGTTAGAGGTACTTGTGTTGTAACTTAACTATTTAGAGGTGAGTTAACCTATTATTATTTGGTTAAATTAAACGGGAAAAAAAAACTTACTAAGGGTAAGATTAGCAAATTTAAAATCATACAACTATACTTTATTTACCCTCCTGCGCACTTAGTGCACTGATTTTCCATTACCAGATCATAGTTAAGTTTGAAAACATTACATTTGATGCACTCACCTTTCAAACGCTAAAATGTCGGAGTACTATGCGAAAGGTAAGAGCTAAATATGTTTACTTCTTTATTAAAATAATTATTTGAAATTAACAATAAGTATTGACTTTGGGAAGGTAATAACCTATAATCATACTATAAAATTTTTAAAACGTGGCTCACTATATGCACATCTTCTCATAACACTACAGCCTAACAATAATATAATTTTACCTGAACATATCAATAAAATTATATTAGCTTAAATACCTTCACATAGTAAAAAAAATTGGTTACTAAACACATGTTTCACGGTCCTAACACGAAAAAAGCCCATGATTTAATGCATCTAATAAAAATTGAATTAAAAGTTTTGTAAACCATTTTCTGACATAACATCATCAAAAAAATGGTTACCCCGAATGTGTCAGAAAAAATAAAATTTTGATAATCACGTATAAAATAAGACTAAAAAAACAGAAGACTACAGTTTAAAATGGTTGCACCGTATGAAAAAAATTTTTGTATTGAAATATAGGTGCAACATAAACGTTGTTCATTGTGCATATATTTTAAGTATACAATACATGTACGACTATATTCCTAAAGGTAGTAATAGAGCTTTTATTAACATTTTAGGTATTCTGATGATGAAATTCTAGATAGTTTAAATAACTTTGTTGACGGTAGATATTCCAGTCCCATAATAACAGCACAAAGATGACACAAATATGTCATTTTTTGTAGGAGGTTGTTAATCTTGCTGTACACCTCGAGAATGAACAAAAATTACTTTTTGAAAAAAATAAAATGGGAAAGGTAATAACAAAGTGGCACACGCATTTAACAGCTTTGTTTAAGTTAAATAAAATCAATAATTTTGCAAAATTTCTAAGGTATTCTTATACTCTAGAAAACTACATTTTTAATAATCAACTAAAAGTTTGTGTAGAGAGAGAAAGAAAAACAAAAACCACTGCAAAAGGTAAATTAAACATCGTATCATTAGATAATCATAAACGATTCTTTAATAAATTAATGTTTAAAGAGAAAAAATAAAGCAACTTTATTTGAAGATTTGAAGACATATGAAGATACAAAATGTAAAACATTTAAAGATACTTCAATTGCTACGGGTTTCATCGCGTACGATTCATAGATTGACAATATTTTGCAAAAAGTTAGTACTTGCATACTTCTTCATCAATTACGATAATTGTTCGCATAGTTTATAAAATCAGAGTCCATACAAGGTGATGGAATTTAGAATTAACGTAAAAACCATTTTTGTGAAGATTTTATTCGTAATAAAAAAAAATTGTTCTTCTGCACATCAACAAAACTTTTGAACTTAAAGACTAAATATGTAAATTATTTCATTCACCTGTACCATTTCAAACTGACCTACAAAACAATGATGATACAGGGAAAGTTGCATTCTATAAACAAAAATTTGATTTGGTGTATGCTTAGATAAACGATGAACAAGAAAATGCTTTTCAAATTGTACGTCAAGAAGTTTAGAAGAATTATTTTATACATAGTCGTAAAGCATAAGGAAAAATACTGTTATGTTGAACATAAATCTATTACTTCATATTATAAAGAAAAAAAGGTTTGTCAAAAGCATGGTCTAGCATTGTGTCAGTAGTACTACCAAAAGGTATGACCTGTCATAGATTTTCTCGTTTACCTTTGGTATGGAATAGTATTGATCCTGCATTTTTAAAAATCAAATCTGAAAAAAAAAATTACGTCAAATTGGTTTCATTATTTTTTAGAGGCTTCTATGTTCCCAAAAAAAGCTTTAGAGATAGTAGACAGATCTTTGCGTAATGTATGCAATGCACAATGCACACAAACATTTTGAGAGTAAGTTAATAATTTAGAGAGGAGATTTCCGTCAAACACTTTCTGTTACAAAAATGGTTATAGAAGTATGGTTATATTTTAGACTATCAAGTCATCATTCCTTTGAAGTTCTTTTTATATTTTAAAATTCATTACAAACATTTATTTGGTTAATAAAAATTTTTTGTAATTACTTTTAGAAATTGGAGAAAGAAAATTTAAATAACTGATTATTTCTGAAAAATTAGAGAGTTAATGATGTACGTTTAAATATTTAGTAAAAATAATTAATCTTCATTAAATAGTGTTATTCTGACTTTTTGTAACAGAAACACTTTTTTTGAATAATAAATTTTTGAATCTAATAAAAGGAAATACGAGAACTAGTTACAGCATGGATTATGCTACTTAAAGAGGCGTTGTTAAATTAGATGACAATATTAACTTAAATTTTTTTATTGAAATATTAAACAATATTCGTAAAGGCTTGCCATCGCATGAACTTAATTCAAAAGTAGGAGCAACATTTCTGGTTATAAGAAAGTTGTGTATAGCTGACGGTTTGTGCAACGGCACACAAATAAAAGTTAAAAAATTCTGTAAGTACAACATTGAAACGAAAATCATCACAGGAGAAAAACTTGGGAATAGGGTATTTATACCCAAAATCACTTTAAATACAGGTAAACCTTGTCGTCACCTTTCATACTTTACAGAGAACAATTTTCTCAAGTCCTGGCATTTGCTATGACACTTAAGAAATCTCAAGGGAATAGTTTCGGTATAACTGGTATATAGTTAAAGAAGCCTGTACTTTCTTATGAACAACTGTACGAATTGTTATCAACATGCAAAACTAAAGAAGGGATATTGATGCAAATTACACGTTAAAAAAAAATCTGGAATCAGAAAATGTTATTGGGGAAGAAGTTTTTGGTTATGAGAAAGTACACTTTTTTAAAAGAAAAGAATTTAACCAATTTAAAGTCATCAGATAAATTAAAACAACATCATTTAGTAGTAGCATATGGCATGATATGTTTTTATTTTATTTTTTTGCAATTTGTACAGAAATTATTAAAGTTTAAATTTTGCTTCAGACTAACTATTTATAACATTTTCCTAAATAAGATCCTTCTTTTCATGTTCTTTAGCAAAATTGATTGTTGTTATGATTACTTTGTATACGTATTGAAGAACAATAATTTTAAAGATTTAAATTTTGTGATTCTATTCTAAAAATCTTATCTTATGAAAATTAGAGTTACGTATAAAATAATATTTTTCACGTATTATACAATTGATCTTTATTTTGTGTACATAAAAAGTAGTAGGCTTAAGACAAACGTATTTTCAAAAAAGAAAAAATTAGAAGCAAATGCATTGAAGCATAAATACAGTATTATTGAATTACTATATCTATTTACAGTTATTTCTTTTTCTTTTCAATCAAATATCGGGGAGTACTGCCTCTTCGTTGTTTTGTAAGACTACTAGCGATGACTGCCACAGTTTCTGTTATTTTTCTACTACTTGAGTTTTAATAAATATTTTACATCATGTATTAATTTAACCTCAATGTAAAAAAGAAATACTATAAGCAAAAAAAAGGACAATGCTCCCAAGATTTTTACTCATATATATATGTGTGTGTGTGTGTGTGTGTGTGTGCTCATTTTATACAGAAAGTTATATGAGAAGCAATCATATGTGTTATTGCTACGAGTTAAGATTGACCTACAATTTCATAAAGATAGACCGCAAATACAAATTTGAGGTTATGTAATCATAATAAATGGCACCTCAATTTGTGCGTCTCAATATTTTATTTTCCCTTTAGAATACCCGTAAAAAATCGGTATTTTTGGCCTATTTTGCTTCTCCATCGAGATATGATGATTTTTCTTATTTTATGAGGTTATATTGTTCTAAAAACACTTTAAATTAATTTGTGAACATCTCTCTAAATTTTCAAGGTATACTATAATTTTTTCGCAATTTATAACTCATATGTCAGAAAAGTACAACTAAAATACGAACTTGAGGTTTACTTAATAATAAATTATACCTCATTACACACATACACACACACATGCATATATATATATAAATATATATAATTAAAAATTTGAGCATGTAGTAGCAAGGGGAGCGAGGCAGAGAAAAAGGCCGTCACACGTCCCACTCTACGCGTATATGCACTGCTCTGGTGGCAAGGGGGACGAGGCAGAGAGAGAAAGAGAGCGGCTGGAGTTGGAGTAGTAGGGATGCCTGTTAGTATAGCATGTGGTGGCAAGGGGGACGTGGCAGAGAGAGAGCGGCTGGAGTGGTAGGGATGCACTGCTAGTATAGCATGTGGTGGCAAGGGGGACGCGAAGAGAGAGTGGCAGGAGTGGTGGGGGGCTCAGAAATTTCGTGTCACTCGAAAAAATTGACAACGTGCCATAAGAAGTTTTACTTCAAAAAAAAGTATTATAGCTAAAAGCTCGTTTTTCGTAAGTTGTTAAAGCGACCACTTGCAATTGCTAGCTACAGATATTTTCAGCTCGTGTACAGTTTGCGGATACAATAGCTTATCGATGTTCTATAGACTGAGCTACTAGAAATCTGTAGAATTATCCCTCATATTGCAAGGGGTGCTGGATCACTAAAATATGAGGAGGGCGGAGGGCTATCAAAAATGAGCGTGGTGGCTGTAGGGGTTTAGGGGGCTGACAAGAAAATAAGAGAGACTTATAATGGGTTAAAATAATAGTAAAGTTAACGCAACTTCCCTTCATTTTGTGGTGGTTACGAAGGGTCTGCGGGGGGGGGGTAGTAAGGGCTTAGTGGGTCTTCGGCTATTATTTTTATCGGTTAAGATGTCATTGAAGAATCTTTTACGTCTATTTTTTATCACTTAAAAAATTTGACGAAGATCACATTATAAAATAGTTTATTTATTTTCAAGATATTTTTCAGTGTTACAAAATTCCTCTGTGTTTTGACGACTATACGTTTTTTGTCCTAAATCTTCTTATAAAAAAGTTAATGAAAGCACTATAGGATTGATCAATTAAGATAGTTTGTACATAGTTCTAAAAAAATTTTTCTTTATTACACAGTTAAAAGTATAGGGCATTTCACGTACAACATTTTATCAAAATGTGAAAAATTTTACATTTAATGAAGTTTTAACGTACATCATATATATTTTTGTAATTTTCACGTATTCATATAATAGTAAGAATTATTTTGAAAAGGTAAAACACTACAAACTCAGTAGGTAAACTATGGCGGTTCTCGCACCCCCCATTTCCCCCCTGAGGTAGTGGTGGGGGGAGAGGCTCTAGCTATATCTGTGGGTGGAGAAGAGGCGGTGGAGGAGAGGCGGTGGTAAGGGCTGATCGGGCGGTGGGAGGAGGGGCACGGACGGTGGGTGGTGCGGACTACTCGGATGGTAACGTCAGGGAAAGGGGGCCTCTTCCGGATGCTGTGAAGTTGGATGGTATTGACAGCTCCCTTCCTTTCCAACCGCGAATCAAGCTCCGACGTCATCAGGATGGGTCCGAAAGGTGTCGGTGTGACAAGCCCAACGTATAGCGCGAGAGGAAGATGATCAAGCATGAACGTGTATCAGTGGATGTAGCAGATCGCGTATCCCGTTCAGCTGCGACCAACGTTGGCTTACTCAACGCAGTACCTTGCCGAGTAAACGGAGCTATTATTTTTTATCCATACGGATGTGTTAGCCGTGGCCAATGACTTTTCGCTTCTTATTTATAGGCGTATAATGTTCCAGTGTAATATTTTTTTCTTAGCAAGAGCGGGTGCAACGAGTCATGCTAGGAAACACGTATGTGTAAGCCGTGGCCGATAACTCTTCGCTTCTTATTTGGGCGTATAATGTACCAGCATCATATTTTTTTCTCAAGAGCGGGCGTATCGAGTGATGCGTGTTTGCCAGAGAATATGTATACCATTTCATAACTGAAAGCGTATCCCAACATTGCCTTGCTTACTCCTCTAAACCGCAGTACCTCGCCAACAAATAGAGTCAATTAATACGATAAAGTAATTTTAATCGGCGCAGTAATAAGGAGGCGTAAATGAAAAAAAATGGACATAGATTCATGAAGAACTAATTTATTGCATAAGTATTGTGTATCAGGTGTACATTGATTAAAAATATCGTTTTGTCGTTGCTGCTCTTTTAAAATCCATTTTTTTGAAGCTGTAGCATTCTTCACAGCACAATGAGCTAAATCAAATTGGTGATTCATGCATTCGATGTCATCCATACTAAATTGTAGCAAGAGTGTTGCTGCCCTGTTGGCTGCGTCTATTTTGACGAAGTCAACTTATTTGTTACTTAAAATTTAGGAGGGATCGTGGCCCAAAAATATACTCAATTTACAAATGATTAATTAAAATCCTCGTTGAAAAAAGACAATTTTGCTGAATTTATCAGAACGGAGGATGGGAATGAACTATAGGTGAAATAAATTCAAAATGCACTGATTATGAGCCACGAACGAAGATATACTTCGTGGCTAAAGGGAAAAACTCCGAAGAGAAAAACTCAAGAGAAGAAAAATTAATAAGAAATACAAACAAGTGAGGATGAACAATAAATTTGAGATAAACTTCCTGCAATCAAGAGTGTGTACTTGTGTATTGCATGTAGAAAACGTATACGTGCGCGTCCGCACGTGTCTCGAAAAACTCACGAATTGACAAACGTCACACGGTCCGTGAAGCGGATTTTCGCCGTGCTTCATTCGCAGCACGCCGAGCTTCTTTAAGATGATGCAGATGACGATGATGATAGAAAAAGGAAAGCGTGAGGAGAATTAACCCCATAAAGGTGACTCCCAAATACACGTGTGTGTGATGATGATGAGGAAAGATGTAGAAACCAGTAGGACGAATATAATATCCAACTATGCCAGATACTCGTGATTGCAGTTGACAACTGTAGACCGCTTTGTATAGACAGATGGTTCGGAACTGACCTAAATCACCCACCCAAAGTAGTCGCAAGACCCCCCTTCCCTTTTCAATTCTCCTACCCGCTGCAGTCATCAGGACCCATCAATCCCTTACACCTCATGTGAAAAGCCGGGAAAAGAGAGAATGATGTAAGCAATTAGGAGAGGGGGAGAGACCTTTGACCCGAGGACACTTAATGGGAGCAAAGGAGATGGAGATGTAGGTGCATGATAGAGAAGGAGAGAAATGTTTAGCTAATGAGAGTATAGAGAGAGAGACTTAATGAGTTGGCGCGAGAGCGATTAATTGTACCGACTGACACAAAAGAAGAAGAAGGATGAAGGTAAGAAAGAAACTGACCGGCGCTTGCATATGTAAATATGTGATGAATTTTGTGTGAACTCGGTGTGTTGCCACCTTCGGAGTGCTGCGAGGTTGATCCTCCATTGCTCACGAGGCGGTCTACGAATTTTTGTCATTTCGACTAAACATGCTCCCCCCGTTGCGAAAGAAGGCGAGCAAATCGAAAACATCATATGTGTAGCGTATTCGAAAAAGTGCTTACTGTGCGAATCGTACGATGGTGTGAAAGTGTAGTGGTGTGTAAGTGTGTTTACAATTCGAGCGATGTTTACACAAATCGGTTTTATATAAGACAGACAACACGATCAAAAATTTAGTCTTCTTGTGACGATGAGATCGGAAGTGGACACAACGATGTGACGTTGCGTTTGAAGCTCCCTTGCTCAGTTTTAACGGTGACGACTCGTACGATGCCGTCACCGCCCGGGTGGATCTTGATGACAACCCCCAGCCACCATCGCAAGCAGGGTTGATTTCTATCGATGAGAAGGACGACGGAATCGATACCGATCTCATGATTGGACTTGCTCCACTTTTATCGACGTTGAAGTTCGTGCAAATATTCTAGGTGCCATCGCTTCCAAAAATCTTGTCGTGCTCTCTTGATGAAACGCCATGCTGACAATCGGTTACCTGGAGCACAAGAAAGGTCAGCTTCTGGAAAAAAATTTAACGGTCTTCCGATTAATAAATGTGCCGGCGTGATGGCCGCTCTATCATTAGGATCATTCGATATACTATAAAGTGGTCTAGAATTAAGAATGGCTTTGATTTCGATAAAAAGGGTATTAAGTACTTCAAAGGTTGAGAGTTTTTCGCTGATCACTCGCTTAAGATGGTGTTCAAACGATTTTACTGCCGACTCCCAAATCCCATCAAAGTGTGGTGAAAGCGGCGGATTGAAATGTCAGATGATGTTTCTCTGGACTGCGAAATGATTAACATCGTCACGAAACTGGTCGGAGTTAAACAGAGCAAAAGTTTCTTGTAATTCATTACTTGCTCCGACAAAATTCGAGCCGTTGTCCGAAAACACGTGTTTGGGAATGCTGCGTCGGCCGCAAAAACGCTTAAATGCGCCTAAAAGTTCTTCGGCGGGTTAAATCGCTCACTATTTCAATATGCACTGCTTTCGATGCCTTTCATAAAAACACACAACCATAAACCTTGACGCGATTACGATTTCGCAGTTACTTCTCTTTGATGAACATCGGCCCAAAAAAATCTATTTCCACGTGAGTAAACGCGCCTGACTCGGTAACGCGTGCTGATGGCGAATTTCTCATTTAACTATGTTAGGCTATATTGAGATAGAGTAATAATAAATGTCAGAGAAAGTCTTATGTATAGTGGTAAAAAACTACAATGCACTACTACTCAACACCCTTTTTTACCACACTTTAAGTTTATTACACACTAAGATAAATTTTATGGCAGCAGATGTGTCATGCAATAGAATTATATTCTTTCAATGTATTCAAATAACCTACCGTTTCAGAAGATAAATCTTCTTCTTTCCTCCACGCTGTACCTCGAAAGTTCACAGCAGCATAAAAGAGTATGAGTATCCTTTTTAAAATATAAAATCATGTGCAATGGGTTCGCATTGCTTTAAGCTGTATAGTATAAGCGATATGTCCTTCAAGTATTTCTCTCCGTAATCAGTTCCGGATACACACGATTTACTTGTTTCAATGCAATGTCCCACAACTGAAAAAATCTATAGTGATTTTTCCACAATAAAATTTCCACAATCACGTTTTCTCTCACACACTTGAATGGAAATCGTTCACGAGATCTTAACGTTAACAATGCGTCAAATCTGGGGTTTTCTATTGGCACTGTTGCACTCTCGATAACGGGTGTATGAGTATCGTGGGGGACAACTGCTTCCTCGCTTGAAAACATCTCAACGACTGCAGCCTCTACCAGCAGATCTTTTTGTTATAAAAAATTTCAAGCTAGTAGACTTGCTTACAAAATTTCAATATAGAGTGATATTCAATACGTCTCAATAATAAGAGAGCAAAAGCATGGTGTAGAATTCATTCCTAAACATGCCTATGCTGGAATAAAAAGCGGGTACGTGTTTTGATACGTAAAAATATTTACTTGATAGTGCGCATATTTATAAGGTGTTCATACTGTATTATGCGATTGCCTATTTAGAAAAGGGAGTCTCTCTTTCAGTGGCATGAGATGTGACAGACGGAGCGATAAGAGCTTAGTCAATGTGTTGTATAAATAAAAGTGACCTGTTACCATGGCTCAATTGCGAAGGTACGAGTATGAAAAAGTGTAACCGTCTGCAAAAGAGCAAGTGATAGATATTACTTAAGGAAAGCTCTGCTATAGTATATAAAAAATAAAACTGGTATAGATGTGACTGCAGCTATAAAAACTATAATAACGGAAGGAAGAGTTCCAACTAATTTGCAAAACCGATCGTGGTAAAGAGTTTTACAACGCAAATTTTCAAGGTCTCATGAAAAATTACAAAATTAACTTAGACTCTACGTACAGTTATCTTAAGGCGTCTATATGTGAATGATTAAATCGTACCCTAAAGCATGCTATGTGGAAAAAGTTTAGTGTAAGAGGTAATTAAAAGTGGCTTAATATTTTACAACAGCTGATAACTTCTTATAATAATCAAAAACACCGAACGATTGGTGTAAAACCAAAAGATGTTTCAGTAGCTAATGAAAAAATATTTAACAAAAATTTATATATTCGAAAAAGGAACAAAATCAACATCGAAAGATGGTGATGAAGTACGTATGAGTAATACTAATCAAGTTTTTGAAAAAGGTTATACGCCTAATTGGTCGACAGAAATTTTTACTGTTACCCGAGTAGCACCAACAAAGCCATTTACTTACCATTTGGAGGATTATCAGCAGCAGCCAATCTCTGGTGGTTTTTGCGATCAAGAACTGCAGAAAACCAAGTATCCTAATACTTACCTTGTTGAGAAAATTTTACGCCGACGAAAAAATCAAGGTTTCGTTAAATGGTTGGGTTTTGACAGTGCACACAATAGTTGGATTTCAAAAGATCAATTAAAATTTGAAAAAAATATGATGTATAGAAGATACGAGAAAAGATATATTTCAAATGCATGGAAAAAATAAAGTAAATAAATATATTTGAATTGTAGAGACACCAATTTATTAAAAAAAATTTTTATGGAAAATAATGCAACACATGTTTTTTTGCTATTTCCACAGAAACTATTTAACCTATTCACTTGAAAATTAAATATGAGAACCATTATAAGTTATAAAGAGCTTGATTTTCTGTATGAAATCTAATAAATTATCATATAGCACTTCATTATCAACTATATTCTTTGACACTGCACTGGGTAAAAATATTTGAAACTCGTCCTTGAGTTCCACAACTGCTTTTTTTCCGTATTAAGTATTAACTTTCTTTAATTTTGTGACCATGTAGCTGTGGTTTACTATCATCTCGGTGATTTTCTGGCACGGGAGGAAGCCTCCAGAAGCGGCTTTACTTATTGCTGCTAGATTGGACATTTGTTACAAAAAAACATAAATTTTTACTAATTTTAATATTCATGAAAAAAAAGAAAAATGGGTAAAAAATATGGTTATAAAGAAAACAAATTCATATTTACCTAAAAATTGTTTTTAACCCCTTTTCTTAACGGGAGTTCTTCAAAATTAACTGTCTTCACACTTGTTCTCTTGGAAGGTTGTTGTTGGACGATACCCTTTGCTTTAAATACTAAACGATCGATGACTTGTCGTTGCTGTTTGGCAACTCTGATTAAACTGGCCTGTCGTTGTTGTTGCGGTTTTTTATACAAGGTTTTTATTATTACATAAGGGAGCTCTTCTATAGTAATTCCCCCCACTTGTTTCTTTTTGACAAGTTACTTTGAGCTCATTGTCGTCACCCTTTTGTTTTTCTCTGTTACGTTCTTTATTTATTTCATTATTGTCGCTGGACGATAAGTCAATCATAGAGGTAAGATTACATTGCTCACTATCATGAAAACTAAAAGTTGTTATATTTCTCTCATTGTATTGCATTTGATCAATGATATGCTTATTTTTAGTTGCCTCTTCTATAGTTATTCCCCCCACTCGTTTCTTTTTGACAAGTTACTTTGAGCTCATTGTCGTCACCCTTTTGTTCTTCTCTGTTACGTTCTTTATTTATTTCATCATTCTCGCTGGACGATGAGTCAATTATAGAGGTAACATTACATTGCTCGCTATCATGAAAACTAAAAATTATTATATTTCTCTCATTGTTTTGCATATGATCAATGATACGCTTATTTTTAGTTGCTCTGGATGTAAAGGTTTCTCTATTTCTTTTCGTGATGTCGTCATGTTGATCCCTCCTCAAATTCTCTCTCCTATACAAGCTGTTTTCCGTCTGTCCTCTTCATTTTTTTCTTTGCCTCCATCCGTTGTAAATCTCGATTCTCTATTTATTATTTTATGGTCACTCGGTGACATACTACCATGACTCTCATTTCTTGGACTTGTTATGTTTTCCCTATCTTCCTGAGCTTTCTACATCTCCATCTAACCGTTTTTGATTTACTTTATCATCCCCCCCCAGGGTAATGTATCAGTGATATTAGGAAAAATACATCGCTTATCATCACGAGAGCTAAGAGCTATTTTTTTGTTTTTCAGTATAAATCTTGTGCAGACGAGATTTAATATTAATTTATTTTTGATTTGTATTTATGTTCTGATTGCGTAGGCAATCAATGTAATCATTAAAATTAATAGTGGCTTTAACAACATTGGTCTTGACACCCTTCGCTTTTTTTTTATTATGTCTTGATTCTGAACAAGAATGCTGTACATTTTACTTCTAAGACCGATGAATTTTGTAATAATATTACCATTACACTCATTTTTCATAAGTCCTAGGATTTTCTCATATTTAATTATAATAACTGTAAGACGTAATACTGTCTGTATCAGTATACAACAGTTTGCAATCATTTTTTAGTATAGAAATTAATCAACTGTGCATATAGCGAGATAAGGAGCATAAGACACGCCGGAAATAATCGTATTAAGTTCGAAAGTTCTCACTTCGCCTTGGTGATACCACAAAATACGTTAAAACCGTCTGTGATCGGTGTGAACGAGTATTTGCCAGTACATCTGTGCGATGTCGGCCGTGATGACATATCGATAGGTGCGGAAGCGCAAAAGATGATCAAAAAGTTTAGACTGGGGAGAAGTCCTTAGTGGCCTTAGTGGATGCATCGAAGACGACGCGCACCTTCGTGGTGCTGCTTGACTCTTTTATAATCGGGTGATGAGGCATGTAATAGCCACTCGACGACTCGTCACGCACCAATGTCATGTGACCTAACTCAATATACTCATTCATTATTCT
This sequence comes from Copidosoma floridanum, assembly GCF_036245765.1. Taxonomy (NCBI): domain Eukaryota; kingdom Metazoa; phylum Arthropoda; class Insecta; order Hymenoptera; family Encyrtidae; genus Copidosoma; species Copidosoma floridanum. The sequence goes on from NW_028321894.1 coordinate 12,528,904, forward strand.
TTCGTATGCTATCTTAAGTTTGAAATGCGTGGGAAAGAAAAACAGCAATACAACACGAGGATCTAATAGTGCGCGGTAGTTAGATATTTCGTGCCTCGTTGATCAGTGTTTGTCACTAGCATAAATTTTTCACATATCCTCATGTTGCCTTCGGGCATTTAACAATCGTCGAAAAACAACGCTTTTTTAAGCTACCGGTTGCAAATCTTCCTCGGTTTAACGGTGATCACGATAAATGGCTTTCGTTTAAAAACACCTTTTTTGTCGATGATAGATTCGCGTACCAACATCAACGATTTAAATAAGTTCTTATATTTGCGAGACTGCTTAGAGGGTCCGGCGTAAAGAGTATTCAGAAATCTGTATTTTATAGTTTTACTGTATGCAAAATATAGAAAAAATAAAAAACTATAATTTACTATATGGGTTTTAAATTGATGGAAAAGGAGATTGTGAATACGTGCACATAGCTTACTGATACCAACGAGGATACTTATATACACATATATTCGTCTACATAAATGTAGCTGATTGTTTGTGCGTCCTTACATATATTTTTTCATATAAGAGTATAGGAAGAAGAGAAAGCTAAAAATATTCATACACATAACTAGTTGATGTTGGTGAGAAAGCTAGCCCCTTGTTTTCTTCTTGCTCTCTCTCGAGTACTGGTGGAAAAGCTATATGTTTTTTTCCTATTTTTGTTTCTTGCTTTCTCCTATCCTGTTTTAAAAATATTTACTTATTTCAAAAATCGTTTTACGTATAGTAGGTAAAGCTAACAAGGGCTACATAGTCTTATAATAATAACAATAAATTAAATTTAATTATCCAAAGTCTACATGAGCAAAAAGCCTATATGTCTATATGGCAGAAAGTATATAATATTTCAATAGATTTGTGAATTGCTGTTTATGTATAGCACGATACACACAAATACGACACATGCGTACAGAAGAAGTAGTTTCTATAGACATCAGAATAGTCTCCTAGAGTCCATACGTTAAAAATCCAATACTTTCTGAACTTAAGCGTAATCTTCGCTAAGGCAGCTGTAAAAGTCTGCTTTAGCTGGAATCTTATACGTCTAAAGTCATTCCAAATACGAGTTTTACTCGCAAAGGAAAACTAGAGGAGTATAAATTATTCTCTTAACTACGTATTGCTCATTTGTGTCGTATTTTTATTTTAAACGCCACTGTAATGTCTCATACATGCAAGCGTATAAAGGAGTTATTTGTAGAGTATAAAATATTCTAACAGATTCTTAAGGTGCTGTTTCTGTATAGCACGTTAGACGCAAGTACGACACATACATACACAAAACTGTGCGTCGTTCTTCTATGACGCGTAAAATGAATGCTCGAGCGTACGAGACAAACAGTGTCAAGATATATACAGTGCGCTAAAGATGCTACTCCTAACTCTACAAAGCTATACATTTTATGAGCTTTACAGCGCAAAGGGTGCAATCATAAATCTTTTTACAGCCTCTGACGGTCTTACTAGTTTCTTGATGTATTCTTTTGACAATTACTTGTTCCTCTACATGTATAGTCAATGGTGTATTCATCAGTGATCGAGCTGCGGAGAGGTACACCGCATCTACTCTTGCCCGGAATACAACAAGTTGAGCGTCGAAGAGCGATGGAAAGTTATTCAACTGAAAAAATTGTGCCAAAATTGCGAAGGAGTACACTCAGAGCACTGTAAAGCAGGGTCCTGTAAAACATGCGGCGAGCAGCATCACACGTCTCTCCATTGCGACTCGAAGAATGCGAAACCAAGCGCGTGACTTGGAGTGGGCGAGCTAGAGACGACCACCCGAGCCACACAGTCACAGCTAATGATGAGCGCAGTTATTTGAGTCAAAAATGCGCAGGTCATTTCGTCGAAGCACGCGCGCTTTTTGACACATATACTACGGCCCATTTTATAACCGAAAAATTAGCGCGTAAATTAAAACTTCCGTTAAATGCGTGTTCTATCCCCGTGGGCGCGATTAACGCATTAAAAACGAACACAAAGTATCAGGTCGAGATTAATTTCCGGTCACGTACAAGCGATTTCGCGAAAACTTTAACTTTTCTCACCATCCCTAAAATAGCCCGTACCCGATGAGCCGTTTCCGCGGTCGTCAATAGCGATCCCACTAAATTTGAAACTTGCCGATCCCCGTTTTCATATTCCGAGTCCAGTAGATATGCTTATCGGCTCCGGAGCCACGTTATCTCTTCTATCAGTCAGTCAAATACGCGTTTCGAACGGGAGCGATTTAACGTTGCAAAAAACACAATTAGGTTGGGTGATTGCGGGCGGTATTGCGAATGACAACCTCGAAAAATCAGCAGTGACGTGTAACTTAAGTGCTTTAACCGAACAGTTAGCGAAATTTTGGGAAATCGAAGAGGTTAAAAACGTAGTGGGCGTATCAGATCCGGAGTCTCTATGCGAACGGCATTATGTAAAAAGTACAACACGCAATCGAACCGGGCGGTATATTGTGCGTCTTCCATTTAACGACTAAGTAGCGGATTTAGGAAACTCTCGCGCAAGCCCTTCGTCGGTTTCATGCGATGCGTCGGAAAGTGCAAGCAGACGATGAACTCCATCGTTAATATACGAAGGTACTTGACGAATACATAGCACTCGGACGTATGACGTTGTTGCAAAACGAAACATGAGACGGATACTACATGCCACATCATGCGGTCGTAAAATCGTCGAGCAGTACGACAAAGGTGCGTGTAGTATTCGACGCGTCCGCGAAAACTGACAGAGGCGTCTCGTTGAATCAAAAACTACTTGTACGCCCCACCATTCAACCGAAACTTTTCAAACATTTAATGCGATTTCGATCTTATGCATTCGTCTTAACCGCAGACATAAAAAAATGTATCGGCAGGTCTTAGTGCATCCCGACGACAGGCAATATCAGCGTATTTTTTGGAATCATGGGAAAGAGATCGCGGTATACGAGCTGAACATGGTTACGTTTGGAGTCGCCTCTGCTCTCTATCTCACGATACGAACGCTTCACCAGTTTGCAGACGATGAGGGGCGCGATTTTCTGCGAGCAGCAAAAATTTTAAAACGCGACTTATACGTTGATGACCTGTTAACAGGTGCAAATTCGATCGAAGAACTTGCGATACTTCGCGACAAAATTATCGGTATCTTGGGGTGCGGAAAATTCAATATTCGCCAATGGGCATCCAACGATAAATACGCGTTCGATACGCTAGATCGGAAAATTTTTGAGAGTGATTGTGCGGTAAAGATGGAAGCAGTTTCGAAAACACTCGGGAGAACTTGGGATTCGCAAGCGGATACGTTTATTTATACCGTCAAAGAAATTACAATTCCAAATTAAATCACGAAGCGCCATATACTTTCCGAGATTGCAAAGATTTTTGATCCACCGGGTTTATTGGGGCCGGTAGTTCTGTACGCGAAATTAATTATTCAGGAGTGTTGGAAACAAAAGTGTGATTGGGACGAATCGGTACCGCAGGAGTTGTATTCGCGATGGGTGGAGTTTGCGAACCAGCTGTCCCTCATCCGCAATTTTGCAGTAGACCAGAAAATCTTTATCGATAGGCCTACGAAAATCGAGTTACATGGATTTTGCGATGCGAGTCTATTAGGTTATGGTGCATGTTTTTATTTGCGTTCAGTAGATCGGTATGGAAATTGCGTTGTGCGTCTGGTATGTGCGAAGTCTCGAGTAGCTCCAGTAAAATCGAAAACGATCCCGCAACTGGAACTATGCGGTGCCCTGCTCCTCGTGGGATTGTACAGTAAAATGCGTCCATCTCTAGAATTTGAAATTCATAAAGTAGTAATCTGGTCGGATTCAGTGATCGTATTGCATTGGCGTAGAAAATTACCGGAAATTCTTAAAGTTTTCGAAGCAAACAGAGTTAGCAAAATTCAAGGGCTGGACGTCGTTCACGAATGGATGCATGTGCAAACGAAAGATAATCCGGCTGATGCACTGTCCCGACGTCAATTATCAACCGAGTTTTAAAAAAAATCGAATGTGGCTGAATGAACCTAAGTGGTTGGAAAAATTCGAAAGCGAGTGGCCGAGAATGGCGTTAACGTCACCGAGTGAATTACCAGGTCTTAAGAGCAAAACGTGTCTTTTAGTAAATTCAGGGGTAGAAATTTTTTCGCGATTTTCCTCATATTCCAAGTTAGTTAACGTGATTGCGTATTGTCTTCATATGCGTCGTTCAAATGAGTTCAAAGGGAAATCAATCAGCGTTGAAGAAAATCTTGAAGTGGAGCGTCGGGTGTTAAAATTAATTCAAGCAGAGCAATTGGCTAAAGAAATTGCGCGTGTATCTGCATCTGAAAAGGTAAAAAGTGCACGGTTAGCAGCGTTCGATCTATTTGTTGATGAGCATGGTATTTAACGAGTTGGTGGACGCTTAAAAACGCGAAAATTTCCTTCGATCAAAGGTATCAAATTTTATTACCATTGCACCATCATGTATCTGATTTAATAATCCGAGATGCGCACTATCGTACTTTGCTGCATGCGGGAATCGAAACTACATTACATACTATAAGACAGCGTTTTTGGTTGTTCGACGGAAAACAACAAGTTCGAAAAATCGTACGAAAATGCGTAGATTGCGTGCGTTATCGCTCTAATCCGATTCATAGTAAAATGGGAAATTTGCCATCAGCACGCGTTACCGAGTCAGGCGCGTTTACTCACGTGGGAATAAATTTTTTTGGGCCAATGTACATCAAAGAGAAGAAACTGCGGAATCGTAATCGCGTCAAGGTTTATGGTTGTGTGTTTGTATGTATGGCATCGAAAGCAGTACATATCGAAATAGTGAGCAATTTAACCACCGAATGATTTTTAGGCGCGTTTAAGCGTTTTTGCGGCCGATGCGGCATTCCCAAACATGTGTTTTCGGACAACAGCACAAATTTTGTCGAAGCAAGTAATCAATTACCAGGAATGTTTGCTCTGTTTAACTCCGACCAGTTTCGTGACGATGCTGATCATTTCGCAGTCCCGAGAAACATCATCTGACATTTCAATCCGCTGCTTTTACCACACTTTGGTGGGATTTGGGAGTCGGTAGTAAAATCATTTAAACACCATCTTAAGCGAGTGATCAGCAAACAACTCTCAACCTTTAAAGTACTTAATACCCTCGTTATCGAAATCAAAGCCATTCTTAATTCTAGACCACTTTATAGTATATCGAACAATCCTAATGATAAAGCGGCCATCACGCCGGCACATTTATTAATCAAAAGACCGTTGAATTTTTTCCGGAAGCTGACCTTTTTTGTGCTCCAGGTAACCGATTGTCAGTATGGCGTTTTATCAGGAGAGCACGACAAGATTTTCGGAAGCGATGGCACCTGGAATATTTGCACGAACTTCAACGTCGACAAAAGTGGAGCAAGTCCAATCATGAGATCGATATCGATTCCGTCGTCCTCCTCATCGATAGAAATCAACTCTGCATGCGATGGCGGCTGGGGGTTGTCATCGAGATCCACCCGGGCGCTGATGGCATTGTACAAGTCGTCACCGTTAAAACTGAGCAAGAGAGCTTCAAACGCAACGTCACATCGTTGTGTCCACTTCCGATCTCATCGTCACAAGAAGAAGACTAAATTTTCGATCGTGTTGTCTGTCTTATATAAAACCGATTAGTGTAAACATCGCTTGAATTGTAAACACACTTACACACCACTACACTTTCACACCATCGTACGATTCGCACAGTAAGCACTTTTTCGAATACGCTACACATATGATGTTTTCGATTTGCTCGCCTTTTCTCGCAACGGGAGGAGCATGTTTAGTCGAAATGACAAAAATTCGTAGACCGCCTCGTGAGCGATGGAGAATCAACTTTGCAGCACGCCGAAGGTGGCAACACACCGAGTTCACACAAAATTTATCACATATTCACATATGCAAGCGCCGGTCAATTTCTTTCTTACCTTCATCCTTTTTCTCCTTTTGTGTCAGTCGGTACAATTAATCGCTCTCGCGCCAACTCATTAAGTCTCTCTCTCTATACTCTTATTAGCTAAACATTTCTCTCCTTCTTTATCATGCACCTACATCTCCATCTCCTTTGCTCCCATTAAGTGTCCTCGGGTCAAAGGTCTCTCCCCCTCTTTTAATTGCTTACATCATTCTCTCTTTTTCCGGCTTTTCACATAAGGTGTAAGGGATTGCTGGGTCCTGACGACTGCAGCGGGTAGGAGAATTTAAAAGGGAAGGGGGGTCTTGCGACTACTTTGGGTGGGTGATTTGGGTCAGTTCCGAACTATCTGTCTATACAAAGCGGTCTACAGTTGTCAACTGCGATCTCGAGTATCTGGTATAGTTGGGTATTATATTCGTCCTACTGGTTTCTACATCTTTCCTCATCATCATCACGCACACGTGTATCTGGGAGTCACCTTTATGGGGTTAATTTTTCTCACGCTTTCCTTTTTTTATCATCATCGTCATCTGCATCATCTTAAAGAAGCTCGGCGTGCTGCGAATAAAGCACGGCGAAAATCCGCTTCACGGACCGTGCGACGTTTGTCAATTCGTGAGTTTTTCGAGACACGTGCGGACGCGCACGTATACGTTTTTTACACGCAATACACAAGTACACACTCTTGATTGCAGGAAGTTTATCTCAAATTTATTGTTTAACCTCACTTGTTTGTATTTTTCATTAATTTTTCTTCTCTTGGGTTTTTTTCTTCGGAGTTTTTCCCTTAAGCCACGAAGTATATCTTCGTTCGTGGCTCATAATCAGTGCATTTTGAATTTATTTTACCTATAGTTCATTTCCATCCTCCGTTCCTATAAATTCAGCAAAATTGTCTTTTTTTAAGGAGAATTTTAATTAATCATTTGTAAATTGAGTAGTTTTTTGTGCCACGATCCCTCCTAAATTTTAAGTAACAAATAAGTTGACTTCGTCAAAATAGACGCAGCTAACAGGGCAGCAACACTCTTGTTACAATTTAGTATGGATGATATCGAATGCATGAATCACCAATTTAATTAAGCTCATTGTGCTGTGAAGAATGCTACAGCTTAAAAAAAATGGATTTTAAAAGAGCAGCAACCACAAAACGATATTTTGAATCAATCTACACCTGATACACAATACTTATGCAATAAATTAGTTCTTCATGAATCTATGTCGATTTTTTTCATTCACGCCTCCTTATTACTGCGCCGATTAAAATTACTTTATCGTATTAATTGACTCTATTCGTTGGCGAGGTACTGCGGTGAAGAGGAGTAAGCTAAGCAATGTTGGGATACGCTTTCGGTTATGAAATGGTATACATGTTCTCTGGCAACACGCATCACTCGATACGCCCGCTCTTGAGAAAAAAATATGATGCTGGTACATTATACGCCTAAATAAGAAGCGAAGAGTTATCGGCCACGGCTTTTACATACGTGTATCCTAGCATGACTCGTTGCACCCGCTCTTGCTAAGAAAAAAATATTACACTGGAACATTATACGCCTATAAATAAGAAGCGAAAAGTCATCGGCCACGGCTAACACATCCATATAGATAAGAAATAATAGCTCCGTTTACTTGGCAAGGTACTGCGTTGAGTAAGCCAACGTTGGTCGTAGCTGAACGGGATACGCGATCCGCTACATCTACTGATACACGTTCATGCTTGATCATCTTCCTCTCGCGCTATACGTTGGGCTTGTCACACCTACACCTTTTGGACCCATCCTGATGACGTCGGAGCTTGATTCGCGGTGGAAAAGGAAGGGAGCTGTCAATACCATCCAACACTACAGCATCCGAAAGAGGCCCCCTTTCCCTGACGTTACCATCCGAGTAGTCCGCACCACCCACCGCCCGATCAGCCCCTACCACCGCCTCTCCTCTACCGCCCGATCAGCCCCCACCACTGCCTCTCCTCCACCGCCTCTTCTCCATTCACAGATATAGCTAGAGCCTCTTCCCCCACCACTACCTTAGGGGGGGAGCTGGGGGGGTGCCAGAACCGCCATAGTTCACCTACTAAACTCCTTACTTAGGAACAGCGTAAAAACTCTTCTGCAAAACAATTAACATAGTTTATACATATTATGTCAAAGAAAAGAAAATTTCTTAACATTGTTTAAGACAATAATGCTGATTTATTTACCTCATGGGTGGTGTGAAAATAACAAATATTTAATGGTTATAAAAATTTTTTCTCAAAATTTAAGAGTACGTTTAGACTGAAGAAGTAAATGTTTGCAAAAGTATCCATGAAAAAAAGGGGAGTTTATGTACATAAACAAGCAGCTGAATTAAAAAACACTATGTCTTGCATATAAGAGATGTCTTATCAACAAGGTGACAGAGATAAAAGTGTTATTAAAAAAACAGAAATTGATTTAATAATATTTTGTTTTTAAATGTAACTTAGTATTAACACAATGGTTACATTAAATTTAAACTAAGAAACGCTTTTTTAGTCTTTTTAAAACGTCGTTCAAAATTGAATGTCTTTATAACAACACTAAGGGTAAAATTGATTTATTCAATATAGTGTGTTGTTAGGATATCTATAATTTCTGTATTAAATATTTCATTTAAAAATACGCTGTTCAAGACTAATATGGCGTAAAACGATTTTTTTAAGATTTTTAAATGATTTTTGCTGATTCAATTATTAGGGCTGCACTTTAGAAAGAACGTACTGTAAAAAAATAGTCTATTTTAATCAGCTCCATTACTTTGGTGTTTATTATTTTGTTTTAGACTAGGTATTAATTTCTATAACAGTCAAAACATATTTTTTCACTGTTTTGGCACATCCTTTTCTTGTAGAGCACTTGCACTGATATCTGGAGCATAGTGCATGCAACAAAAACGCTGTATTTTGACGAAATTGATAATTCTGTCCTTGATTGAAAACATGTAGATCATATGTAAGAAAGTTATTGCTGACAAAGTGGTTTTTTTGTCTCAGAACGTTGTACTGAAAATGCTATCAAAATTTTTTCTGTAAACGAAACTTCTTTCAATATAAATTATTAGCTAAGACATCTAATTTGAATTCTTAAACAAAATTTCAGACCACTTGGATAATAACTACTTGAGTTAGTGAAAGAACTTTATGACCTCCATTTATACTTTCACACATACACTATGTGGCCAACTGAGATCACCTTTATACGATGTAAAAAGTTTCTTGTATACTAAAAACGGACGATTAATAATTAGTTACATTTTTTCCTCTAATAAAATTAAGAAGCACTCTAATACATTGATTCTGCTTAAAAAAGTAGGACGTAAAAAAAACTTTTATTATGTAAGTATTTGTTGAGAATGCTATTTTATAAAACTGTGCAACAAACTTATTATTATTTGTTCAGATTTAGATAAACAATTTTTTTTTTAAAATGAAATCTTAAAGACAACCATAGTCAATTATAAAAAAATTGAAAAATATTTTAAGGAGAGTTAGGTAAATTCAAAGTAATAATGTTTGACATAAAGAAATTCCGAGAAAAAAATCAAAAAAACGTTTGAATAAGATGTTTGTTATGCATAAGTTATAATAATTAGGATTAAAATAATTTGATAATAGTCAGTATAGTAAAGTTTAGATAGCAAAAAAATAAAAAGACGGTCTCTGAAAAAGTTTTCGATTTTACTTTATGATCTGTTGGTGGTGGTTAGCTTGCGAAGCGCGCAGAAGGATCAAGCCCCATCAGTGTATATATATGTAATTCTACCGTAACTGGCTCAGATCTACTTGAAAAATTGTTTAAAAAAAAGTTAGTCGAAAAAAATTTTTTATGGTACTTCTACTGTACAGAACATCAGAAAAAAATATCTAAAGCGATGTAACTGCAAAATTTGCTGGTCAAAAGTTTTACGATATTTTATAAAAGTCAGTTTTCATCGATTTTTCAAAATTGTATCACTTTCTAACACACGTAGCTTAACTCTTTCAACCGTTCAATTGTTTTTGCTGGGCTTAAATAAAAGCTAGGATCAAGACCTATGAATTAGAAAAAAGTTTTGTTCGATTTAGTGCCTTCATTCACAAGTTACAGCTATTTTATTTAAAGCGTCAATATCTCTAGTAATGTGACTTTGGTCAAAATTCACTATTTCTCATAAAATCGCTAACTTTTCGTTGGGGCATGAAATTTAAACTGAGGTAAAGCCACTCAACAGAGTGCACTACGTCACTACCAACGTTGAAAGCAGCCTCACCGTTTTTGTATTCATGCAGCGAAAAAAAAAGCCAATTGGACGAGACCTTGAGACAGTTGTCTCGTCTTTTAGGCCAACAGAAAAATAAAAAGTAATTGTCTAAAATTAATTGCTCAAAAACAAAAAAAACGACACTTTGAGATGAGGTAGAGTCGGAATGGAAAAGTTTGGAATGGAATTTTCAAAGTTTGTAGTGCTCGTACGACTTATAGACGTATTACAATGACTTGCCCACCCATACTTCATTTACTAGCTTTAAATGAATAAAGAGACTATAGTTTTTGTACCTGCATACGCACACCGAGTAGTTGTTTCATGGGGGTAAGGACAGAAATGAATTTTCGTATGCATTAAATATGCAAAAAGAAGAGCTCGGCTATTTAAGAGATAACAAATTCTAGCACTACTATCGTAAGAACTTTTTTATTTTAGTATTAAACTTTGAATAAAAACTATTTGTTAGCATTTCCAATCCGCAAAGTTACTCGTTAGAACTGATTTTTGTTAAGACTGCCATTATGGTGCAAATATGTGGATAAAATGTATGCAGTAAAAACTCACTCGTCTTTGTCAATTTTTAGTGTGACTAAGGTACAAATCATATTTCCAATAGCAAAAGTATATTATTCTTACATGCTCAAGTAAAAGTTTAGCGTTATTTTTTACTGGTGGAAGCTTTTATGAGTGAAATTGAGTTGCGGACATGGATCATTAATTTCCAGAGTAACATAAATAGCTACTACTATACAGATAGCACGTATAAGTTTTTATCACTACTCCCGTTGGCTCTGCTGTGTCTCTGCAGCCTAGTTTGTTATCATCTAGCGTCCTAAGTTATGTCCCATGGTATGCATGTTGCGTTTGTGAGAGCGTCTTAGGCATGAAGGCCATATTTGCATTGTTACAATCTTCAACCTTTGCGATCAATCAATCAACATCAGCCTCAGGCTGAAGTATTTTATTTAACTTGTTTGTGTCAATTAATCCTAAAGAACTTGCGCAGAAAGTTTTTTAAGATTTTCTTCAGCAAGCTCTGTATGTGTATTTTGACATTGTCCAAAGCACTTACTACAATACAACTGCAATACCCCTTACACATAATATAAGTAGCTATTATTACTTTATATCTGACATAAATGTAGAACTTTTACCAGGATTTCGTATGACATTGAACATCTTTCCGGATTGGAAATTTGATTCAGTGATAGGTCAAGCCTTGATAGCTGCGCTGGAGCCAACATTTGCTCAAGTCGAGCTCTGTAATGGAGCGCTGGTCAAGGTGTACATTGGCTCCGGCGTGGCTGGAATTGGCTTGACCAGTGCAAAGCCATGGCCAGATTTTATCTGTACTATGATAAGTTCATAAATTACATATGTTATGGTACAAGTAAAAAATTAGTGCAACTTAAGGTAATTTTTTTAAGTGTTAATTTACATTTTACTTATTTTTCATTGAATATTATTCAGTTTGTAATTATAAGATTTAAAATAATATAATAGTAAAATATTATAAGAATAAAGTTAAATTTCAAAAGTTTAAAACTTTTTGTATTTTTGAGGGATTATTCGTAAAATAGAATGGCTTATAAGATCGAAAAAGCTAGATTTAGCTTTATAAGAACAGTATAATCAAGCCATAGAATAAAAAAAAACTTCTTTAACTGTCATCATGATAAGTTCTTAATCATAGCTCTGTCAGAGGTCCATTATCTTGAAACAACTATCCCATATCTAAAAAATTTTTAATTACAAGCATTGGTCGATAGAGTTTATTTGTTAGTTGTGTCACTATGACAAAATGTTTAAATATTCTTATAGATAATTAATGATTTGGATTTCTTTAGCAAATAAATTATCTAAAGCATAACATTAAAGGTAAGGAAAGAATAAATTTGTAAAAAAGTTTTGAAACAGAATTACAACTTTTGTTAATACATCGAATGCTTTTTAATTTAAATGTGAAATACAACTTTTGCTAAGTTTTATTTGATGAACGACTCCTCTTTATTTATTGAAAAGGGATTATACAAAACACACAATTCCAAAACGTTACTGGCATTTTTATGATTTCCATTCAACAAATTTGTAAAAACAAAAAACATCACAATATCTACGATACGAAAAAACAGCTATTAACTTACCTTCTTTTCCAGTATAGTAATGCCTTGATATTTAAATGGTTTGCTGAATTCAATGAATTCAGCTCTTTCGGGATTCATTGTTAATGGAGCAACTATTAAATCTGCCCGTTCATTTACTATTTCACTAATGAGACCAGTCCATTCTTTTTTTCCAGTATCTGTAAAAAGACATTATTAGATTTGGAAAAAATGTTTTTTTAAACTACTTTATGATTTTTCACACGGTTAAAACTAAGCTATTCACGTACATAATAGCCATTAAAATAAAGTAACCTTCTTAAAACCATATGTCACTTAGGTATGAAACATTTTTTGAGAAAAAAATTCTACAGTTACAATCCTGCTTTCTTTCTGTAATCTCAAATCTTGTTTACTCTAAAAAGAATTTGTAACTGGCCAACTCAAAATCATTTTAGATTTGTGAGGTAAAAAAAAAGTCTTTTTATACGATAACAAGGGGCTTCTACTTGAGATCAAATGTGATACTTTTGACAGAAGAGGAGAGGGTGAAGCATGATAAATGTTAGTTTCAAACATCGTAAGCAATGAAAAAGTAACAAAACAAAACGGTAAGATCTTCACAGCGAGTACCAAGCGTTAGTCACCCTAGCTGAAGGCTGTAGGGTGTCACATACAAAAAGTGGGGGGTGTCTTCTAAAACAAAATATACGCAAAATTTCATGGCATGATAAAATCATAAATAACGCGTCGAGTCGATTACCAAGTAAATGTTTCAGCAGTATTCAAATTTTGGAAAGATCAGTTTCTCGATCAGATGTTGATGCATAGGAAACCCTTGTGAGCACCTGTGGAAGCACAGGAGATATAGCATACAATAAGTCATTGGGTTGACAGCTGAGACGGCAAAACCACGTGAGTGATAACCCAAATCTTATTTTTAAATTCCATGCCTCAGCCATAATCTCTCTTACCAGGACCTAAGAAGATGGAGCCAAATCCAGAGAGTATAATGTGGCCCAAGTATCTAACAATATAGCATGAGTTGAATATGTTTTAATCTAATAATAATTATCGACTAACCAAGACCAACCAAGGTGAGATCGAGTTGGAGAAGCCTAAGCAAATCATTAATTTATAATTTTTGAAAGCAAAGTAATACTTTTTATTAATCTCTAAAAAAGCGTGGAAAGTATAGTATAAGAAGTATAAGAATAGTATAAAACCTCATTGATGTATACAAAGGAAGACAGAGATTTTTGACAGGTCCCTAATTTAGTAGTATTTTTTCTGATTAGTGCAAGTGTACTTTTTTTTTGCTGTTACGTTAGTTTTATTTTCTTTTATACAAGACCTTCACATCACTACCAGTACTATGTCATGTACCTCTATCACATACTGTCATACCTTGTTTTCCAGTTGACTAGTGGCCTGCAGCCTTTAAGACCAGGATGAGCCAGCAGAGTTCAAAAAGCTACGATTATCCTGAATCTATAATCTTAAATGCCACATGAGGTACACTAAAGCAGCAAAGTCAAGTAATACGTTCTATAGATCGTTGGGAGTGTCTCCGAGATAAGATTGAAGCACGACGTTCATGAGGATGGAAATGTGTACATGGGGACAAATGTAAATGTGGGAACTTTTTAAGAATGGCATCCAGAGCAAGGCAATAGAAAGAGAGGTGGAGAGAAAGAACAAGAGAATTGCCTATTATCATGACGATGTAGTACCAGACTTGTACTACAGACAAGTAATCGGACCCTGACCAATTACCTACAGCGAAATTTTCCCTTATTATTCAAATTTTATGCGCAGTGTTAAGCTAAGCAGTTTAATAAGCCAGTAATAAGAAATCTCATGTAAGGCTATTAAAATGATTAGTGGTTTGCCAAGCAAGTTGTTAAATGGTAAAACACCACATCAATACTTATTTTGTCAATAATAAGCGTATTCTTACATGTATACATATATAAAAACTTACTAACTTGTATGGGGTCTAAGATATCAACTTCAAACCTAATTTTTGTTGTTATACTATGAATGTTCATTCCGGCAATTTTAATTTTCTTCAAAGTTAAAATACAACGTCGGTTCACTATTTTGATAGCCAATCACGAGGTAGCTTACTTTGGATATTTTTTAATTTGTAGTGTTTCAGGGTATGTCAGAATATACTATAAGTACATTCTTTCCTAAATTTGTTGTTGCTTTTTTCCATTACTTGGCCTTGAAAAACAATATAGTTTACTTATAAGTAGACAAAAACAGGACGTTAAGATGCACATGTAAGCTCTTTAATCTTGCCAGATTCAGAAGACTACGCAGTGTCTTTGAAATAGTCAAAAAAGATGCACTGCAAGATGCACTAAAATAAGATTTTTACGCTGCTTTTACGAAGACAAAAGAAAAGACTGCTTATCGTAAAGAAAAGTGGTAAAGCTCACAAAAAAATGATCTACCCTACTTCACTTTTTTTTAAAGGTAAGATAGAGTGCCAGGGGCTTTACGCTTAGAATGAGCAGCATATTTCATGTCAACGGATATTTCTAAGATTAACTTTTTAAGTAAGAAAATAATATGTCTTTCAACTACGGTTTACGTACAGTTGGTAGATCAATTTATACTGCTGTATCAGGCAATCCAATTCAAATTTGCCTTTCCGCATCCTAAAAAAAAATTAAATTTTTTTTCAAGGCACACCTTTAAAACAAATTCTTTTTTGATCTATGTACCCTCAATAACAAGGGAAAAATCGTGTACATGAACTTTAGGCTTTGTGACACGGTTTTTAATGGCACAGAAGATTATTATATTAAATTAATGGAAAATTGTTTGTCAGCAAGGACTTGTACTGCCTTATTAAACCAGCTTCTTGTCTTAATTCTGTACAACATCAAGTGTCTTTTTTGTAAGAAATCTGTTTTGATAATTAAACTAGACTTTATAATACAACAGAACCTAATTATTAAGAAAGTGACGCTAGTAATATAGTTTTTAACTAAAAAATATGTAAATAACTTTATTTGTATTCGAGTTAAAAAAAAAACATTACTATGAAATTTCATGTTAATAGCTTATCATCTTTAAATAAATATTATACACAACATTAAGAATATTATTATCAATAACTATAGATTATAAATAATTTATCAATCAGACATCACAGTCATTTCCTTGTAGTCCGGTAGTTACAGCACGAAAAAAAGGTGGATAAGAAAATTTCTGCCACCTGTAAGAAAATCGTTTTAATCGCTTAAAAATATAGTCTTATTATTGAAAAAAATATTTTTGTCCAACAAAAGCGTAGACTTAAGTTGCTATTTAACAAGTGTTATAAAAGAATTAGCGTATTTTACGATAGCTTAATAATTATTGAATTTTAAGACAAGAATATATCTTTTTTTGTTTTACAAGTAGTCTGCTGTTATTATTTACAAATTTTTTTTACACACACTGATGACTATATATTTTGATAATCAATAAGTACTTAAACTTTAATGTCTGTGAGTGGTAGATAAGTAATGAGAAATAATAATAATGAAATATAATATAATGAAAATAATAATAATAAAAGAAATAAAAAAATAATAAAAATAAAAAAATTAAAAAATAATAATAATAAAAAAAATTAAAAATAACAAAAATAAGGGGTAAAGTAAAAACAGAATGGCACATAGTAAAATTAATCGTCACGAGTCTCGTGCTTGTAATGATGTCTGTTCAGATGAACCGTGAGATTACCCCTTGTCTAGCCTTGTAGTCACAGTACAGGCACTGAACGAAGGGCGGCTTATTACCACGATACAAAGATTCGTGTCTACTCATGGTGCTCCTCCACCTGTATCCTTTGTTGCAAAATTTACAATAAAATTACGTTTGCTGCTTCAGGTGGTTGTGCTTGACTAACTTCTTGTTGTTGTTGTTTCTGTTGCTGTTGTTGTTATTTTTATTGATATATGTCGTCGTTGGGGACTGCTGATCTTGCTTCTTGAGCTGCAGCTGGTCCTGGACGATCATCATGAGATCCTTGGGTGAATAACATGCATTAATGCACCAACGGTCATGCCTGAAAAGAGTTAAATGAAAAAAAAATCGAATTCATAATACATTTTATACAATAATGATTTACAAATGATTTTTGTACAAAAATGTTTTCTAATTCATAAATTCAAAAATTTTTGAACAGTTGTAAAAAACGTCAATTTGTTTATAACGTTTTCTAAGAGCATCATATCAAAATCAAATTTTTTTTAAATACGTAGAAAACTATTCATTTTTGTAAGAAATTGATTGCGTTTAACTATACCTACAATTAACGAAGTCGTAAGCATTTATTTAATTGCAAAAATTATCGTTAAAAAAAGGAGTTAAAATTGAAAAAAAAAATTTTTTCTGTAGCATTGACGTTCTTCACAATCTTAATAAAATTTCGTAGAAATCTTGGAACTAATTAATTTTTACGCTTTGAGCAAGCTGATGAATTCTTAAATTAACAATTTAATTGTGATGTCATTATTTAGAATAAACAAAAAGCCTGTGCATGGTCAAATATGCTTATAATAGGTACTTAATACCGAATTTTAAATTATTTTTATCAATAAATAAAAAGACTATGAATTTATAAAAATTAATTTTCAAAACAGAAAATTTCACGCTTTTTTGCAACTTAACATTGCAACGAACAAATATTTAAATAATCAAAAAAAGCTTAACCAACAGGAAATTTTATCACAAACAATTTTTATTTAGCACTTTTTTCAATCAGACAAACATTAAAGAAGTTATGAGCCAAAATATTTAAAAAATTCGATTAATTTTTACAATTTGTTAAGCAATAATTAAAGTCGTCAATTTTGTTGGACAAAACTATTTTTTTTTTAATTATAAGACTATGTTTGTAAGCGATTTAAACGATTTTCTTCCAGGTGGCAGAAGTTTTTTATTTACTATTTTTTCGTGCTGTAACTACCGGACTACAAGGAAATGACTGTTATGTCTGATTAATAAATCATTTACTATTTGTAATTATTTGTTATAATATTCTTAATGTTATGTAAAATATTTTATTTAAGATCATAAGCTATCAACATGAAATTTCATAGTAAAATTTTTTTAACTCGAATACAATGGAAGTTATTTTTATTCTTTTCAGTTGAAAACTATATTAGTAGTATTCCTTTTTCAATAATTGGGTTCTGTTGTAAAATAAAGTCTAGTTTAGTTATCAAAACAGATTTCTCACAAAAAAGACACTTGATGTTGTGCAGAATTAGAAGAAGAAGCTGTTTTAATAAGGCAGTACAAGTCCTTGCTGACACAGATTTTTCCAAAAAATTAATATTATTATTTTCTCTGCCATGAAAAACCGTGTCACAAAGCCTAAAGTTTATGTACACAATTTTTTGCTTGTTATTAAGGGTACATAGATAAAAAAAAATTTGTTTCAAAGGTGTGCCTTGAAAGAAAATTTAATTTTTTTAGGACGCGGAAAGGCCAATTTGGATTGGATTTCCTCATATATCCGTGTTAATGCTGTATTATCGTACATAGAAATAAATACATAAAAATGAATTTGAGAAAACTGTATCTGTTTAAGAATTATACAATATTTTAAAGTTATATTTAATATTTTCAATAGTTTTAAATAAAAATGGTATTTAAAAGTTTCAATTGCTTATTTTCGTTTTTTTTTATCTTACTTGTTATTGAAAGTTAGTTTTTGCATTTAAAAACGGCAACATGAGTCAGTTTTTAGTTTAAGGCACTGGTATAGACACTCGCAATCGTAGCTATGTTTTACTGATACAAATCATGAGAAAAAAAATAACAGCAATACTTGTATAATTATAAATGCAGGCGATAGGTGCATTTTTATTAGCGGAATCAAGCACTTACTAATACGTGACAATACCAGTGCCTTTATTAAAGAAGCTCACGGGTAGTAGTGTTTTATATAAACCAACGAGTCTTCTCATGGACACAAAATACATGAAAAATACTTTAAATTTTTTCAGACACAAAGATTCGTTCATATACGCAGGAGTTGAAACTGAAATTTTTTTAAATCTTTTAGATAAGAAATCTACAACTGGGATTTGATATGGGTCATTGGAGGGGATAACAAACTCAACATGGCGCGGAAGATTTAAGCATACACACGCGCAGCACAGGGCTTGAAGGCTATTTTTCCTTCGTGTTTAAATATTTGATGACAATGAGGCCCGTGCGTTTTTCTAAACTATATTTACATCAGGAAGCAGCTCCAGTGCACTTCTTCTATACTTTAGAGATATGTTACTCAACAAAATCCGTAATAAAATACGCAGCTGCTGATAGAGTGTTGTACCTATATGTATACAAGCACTGCTGTAGATATATGTACACACGGGAAAGCTATCAGCAGCTGCGTATTTTATTTCACATTTTCGTGAGTTACATAGTTCTAGAGTATATAAAAAGTGCACCAGGAGCTACTCCCTGATGTAAATGTGGTTCAGAAAAACGCACGGGCCTCAGTGTCGTCAAACATTTAAATACAGATGAAAAATAGCCTCCGAGTCCTATGTTGCGCGTATACATACGTTGACTTTTTTGCGCCATGTTGAATTTATTATCCCCTCCAGTAGCCCATATTACATCCCAATTGGTAGAATTTGTGAGGTATACCCATACAGATCTCCTAAACATCCTTACTTTTGAAGAGTACGAGAGAGATGAACTGACAGGCTATTTTACCAGGGATATTTACCACTAGAAAGCTTTGCCTTCATTAGATGCTGTTACAACGCAGTCTTTTTATTCCACTCTATTTGCACGATGCACTCTTTCCGCAGCAGGAAAATGCAAAAACGTTACTAATAAAAAATGGGTAGTAGGAAGACTTTTGTCTCTGACGCTTTGATTTTCGGTTGGCTCTTACCCTCCTATGTAACGTCACATGTCTTACGTCATGCTACAACATAGATTATTAAGATGACTGCAACTGTAGAGTATAAAATGTATAAAAACCCAATTTAACAGAGTGCATATGAGTATGTATAAGAATTCGTTTTATATATTGCTTCTAAGGTCTTAAATAATTAAAAATAATAATGTGTTTTCAAGCTTTTACTTGCAGTATGTTTGTTATTTTTTAAAAATTTTATTTGTAGTTTTTTATTTTATTACTAAATTTCAATGTAAAAATACTGGTGTGTCGCTTAGACAACAGTGATAGTGCTGTTAATTTTTCATGAAGATGTTAAACAACCTTATCTTGATTAGGTTAGATTTCACAAACGAAAAAAGGAGAGTACCCTCTCAGGAATAGCTACTCTATCCTATGACTCATATTAGCGTATAATCTTTATATACAGAGTGGGCCATTTTTATGGTAACGGGCCGTTTTCATGTGTTAATAAAAGTTTGTACAAAAGTTATTGAGTTTACAAAGGGCTATTTGATGATAACCTTTAACTTAACCTTGATGTCAACCTTGACAGTCATTTCAAGATCAAATTAAATTTTTGAATAAAACCACTTATTTTGACCCCAGACTTTAAAAGAGCACGAAGTTTAACGTTTAAGTCAGTATTTTTTTTTTAACGGTTTTAACGGTCATTCCAAGGTCAAAATCAAAAAAGTCTCTAAAAAAATCCAAAACTTATAAAAAATTGTATTTCTTAAGATTTTTACTTAAATTATAAATCTCTTCAGAAAAAAAAGTTAAATTTAAGTTTCAATTTCGTTCAATAATATTCGAAGGTCATATTACATTTAAGTCATAAAAAAAAGCCTAAAACATGAAAAAATCACCAGCAAAATGAATTTTCCTAAGGAACAATGGAGTTGAATACTATTGATGTATTTTTGAGAATCACGTATTGTGAAAATCATCTTAAAAAGTAGTTATGAGACTAAGTTAAAATCAATGCATTAAAAAATCTATGTAAGTAAAGCAGATTAAGAAAAGTTTGCTACGTAAACATCGTAAACATCGAACACGTTGTCCGATAAGTCTTTGGACGTAAGTACTAAGTATGACCTTAGGGTCAATGTACTAGATCGGATAAATATCACAGAACTTTTTTATTGACAAAAAAAAGCATTAATGTTGCATGTCACATAACTTTTAGCTTTACCCAGACACGACGACGTAGATGTAGTTAGGACTGTTTTTTTAGTGTGCTTTTTTACCGTGACTTCTCTCGCCTCTTACGTTTAGGGTGCTGGATTTGAGTAAGTTCCGTTGTCACTCACTTTCGGAATGCTTGTTTACCGTAAGTCAGCTCGCCTGTCATGTTTGGTATGTATAACTAAAGTGAGCCCCCTTACCTCTTACTGTAAATCAAAACAATAACCATAGGCTCAAAGTTACCTTTATTTGCCTGTGAGCACAAAGTTGAACGCCTGTAAAATGGAAGAATGGTGTTGAGTAGAGTACTGATCGATTGCCAGAGAAGTTGGAAGATCTTGATTCGGAAACCAGATGGAGGTAATGGATTCAACAAGACGGTGCAGCACCACATTTTGCACTGATAGTGTGTTATTTTTAAATCAATCTTACAATGACAGATGGATAGATAGACTATGTCCAGTTATCTGGTCATCCATTTCACCTAATTTATAATCTACAGATTCTTATTTATTGGATTAATTTATAAATATTGTCTACAGAGTATGACCCACGGATGTAGTAAACATAGCACGGATGTAGCAAGCATAGCACGGATGTAGCAAGCATACAACAGAGTATTTTCCAAGCATGTGCTGCAATCCCTGGACAAACTCTACTTAACATCGCTTGTTATTTAAACAGGCGTTTAACCTCATGCCTACAGGCAAATGGAGGCATTTTCGGGTACTTGCTCAATGAGCAAAAAATATGACTGCAAATTATAGTTATTATTATAAATTATAGTGAGAAGTAAGGGGGTTCACTTTAATAAAGCACCCTGAACGTGAGAGACGAAGGAACTCACGGTAAGTAATCACTCCGAAAGTAAAAGGCAATGGAACTTACTTAAATGCCGTACCCCAAACGCAAGAGGCGAAGGGACTAACGGTTAAAAAGCACAAAAAAAAAACAGTCCTTACGACGTCTACATCGTTTTTCTGGGTAACGCAAAAAGTTAGGTGACAGGCAACATTAAGGCTTTTTTTATCAATAAAATAGTATTGTTATATTCATCTGATTTTGTACATCGACCCAAAGGTCATATTAAGTATTGAAATCCAAAAAGTTATTGAACGATGTGTACGATGATTACCTAGAAATTTTTTTTTTAATCTGCTTCATTTATATACATTTTTGAACGCATTAATTATAATTTGACTTAAAAAACTGTAAGCTGATTCTTAGAAAATCCAATTTCGTAAGAGATATCAAGAATTTTCTATTGCGTTATTGCTTTACAAAATATATTTTGTTGATGATTTTTTCATACTCTCATGTTGTTTTTCATGATTTGACCTTAAAATAACTATTAAATATAACTATAAAAAGAAAGAACTTTAACTTCCATTTACTTTTTTTAAAAATTTGTAATGTCAGTGGATATCTTAAGAGTTACATTTTTTTTTACGTTTTTAGGATTATTTTTGGGATTGTTCTTAATTTCATCTTGACTAACCTTTGAAAATCGTTAGGAAATAATACTGATTCAAACGTAAAATATGCTTTTCTAGAATTCTAGGTCAAAAAAGTGAAACTGTAAAAAAAAAGTATAAAAAACATTGAAAAACAAGAATTTGTCCTTAAAATGACCATTAAGGTAAATTTTAAGGTCAAATCAAAGGTAAACATTGAATAGCCCTTTTCTAAATTACCTTAAATGTTTTTTACGTTTTCAGAATTATTTTTGGGATTGTTCTTAATCTATTCTAAACTAACCCTTGAAAATTGTTAGGAAATAATACTGATTCAAACGTAAAATGTGCTTTTCGAGAATTCTAGGTCAAAAAAGTGAAACTTTAAAAAAAAATATAAAAAATATTTAAAAATAAAAATTCGTTGTTAAAATGACTACTAAGGTAAATTTTAAGGTCAAATCAAAGGTAAGCATTGAATAGCCCTTTTCAAACTTGGAATTTTTTTGTACGATCTCATTTTCTGTTTGAAGCTACTCTGGTGTGATATTTAGGTGTTCAGATTTAAATGGCCCACTGTGTATATAGTCATAAAAAGAGTAATTAAAACGCTAACTCCTTGATCCCTTTACTTTCCCCCTACCGTTCTGTGTATAACTTCATAATAATAATTGAAATTTTACGTTTTGTTAGCTTAAAATTTTTTTTTAAATATGAGAAATAGAGAAAGTAAATGTTAATTTTTTCATCATTCCACGAAAATTGTAAACAAATGAAATATTTTCAAAAATATTTGGTTTGAAATTAAATTCTAATATTAATAAAGTAACCTTAATATTACATTATAGATGTTCATATTTATTGGATAATACAACTTTGATAATGACAGGACAAAATTACAATGCTTGAGAACATTGAAACTTTTTTATAGGTCAGAGAGAGCAGTACATCACTGTTATATCTAGTACCAATCAGTTTCTTAAGTACAACACCAGGAAGATTTTTTTAAAGGGCAGAATTGCATTTTTATATGGCGGCACATAGCAAGAAAGGTTGTGACCGAGTTAGGGCAACATTAAAGAGTTGAGCAATACGTACTAGTGTATAACATAACGCAAATGGAGCTATACTGTATTCTCACTAATTTCTTTACTCAGTCAGAAACAAGTTATTCAACATCAAATTTTTTTACAATACTAATCAAAACCACAATAGAACATCTCAAAACTGGCAAAAGAAGTTTCTTCACCTCCAGCAGTACCACAAACTTCTGAAGCTCATACTTTTGAAGTCTTATTCAAGTCTTATTGTCAATTGATTAGCAAAATGCTTTTTAAAATAAAATTTTTACTAAATCATCATATTTGGTAGTGTTATTTATTATTATCATTTATTTAACATTATAAGTATATTTAACAAATAATTTTTGTTTTGTCCTCCAAATATCTTTACATCAGTATATTAGATTTTTTTTTCAACGGTTACTAGAAAATGAAAAAACGATTGGAAACCTAGTAGAAACCAGTAGGACGAATATAATACCCGACTATGTCAGATACTCGAGATCGCAGTTGACAACTGTAGACCGCTTTGTATAGACAGATGGTTCGGAACTGACCCAAATCACCCACCCAAAGTAGTCGCAAGACCCCCCTTCCCTTTTTAATTCTCCTACCCGCTGCAGTCGTCAGGACCCATCAATCCCTTACACCTTATGTGAAAAGCCGGGAAAAGAGAGAATGATGTAAGCAATTAAGAGAGGGGGAGAGACCTTTGACCCGAGGACACTTAATGGGAGCAAAGGATATGGAGATGTAGGTGCATGATAGAGAAGGAGAGAAATGTTTAGCTAATAAGAGTATAGAGAGAGAGACTTAATGAGTTGGCGCGAGAGCGATTAATTGTACCGACTGACACAAAAGGAGAAAAAGCATGAAGGTAAGAAAGAAATTGACCGGCGCTTGCATATGTGAATTTCTGATGAATTTTGTGTGAACTCGGTGTGTTGCCACCTTCAGCGTGCTGCGAGGTTGATCCTCCACCGCTCACGAGGCGGTCTACGAATTTTTGTCATTTCGACTAAACATGCTCCCCCCGTTGCGAGAGAAGGCAAGCAAATCGAAAACATCATATGTGTAGCGTATTCGAAAAAGTGCTTACTGTGTGAATCGTACGATGGTGTGAGAGTGTAGTAGTGTGTCAGTGTGTTTACAATTCGAGCTTGATCAGTTTTAACGGTGACGACTCGTACGATGCCATCAGCGCCCGGGTGGATCTCGATGACAACCCTCAACCGCCATCGCATGCAGGGTTGATTTCTATCGATGAGGAGGACGACGGAATCGATACCGATCTTGTGATTGGACTTGCTCCACTTTTGTCTACGTCGCAGTTCGTGCAAATATTCCAGGTGCCATCGCTTCCAAAAATCTTGTCGTGCTCTCTTGATGAAACGCCATGCTGAGAATTGGTTACCTGGAGCACAAGAAAGGTCAGCTTCTGGAAAAAAATTTAACGGTCTTCCGATTAATAAATGTGCCGGCGTGATGGCCGCTATATCATTAGGATCATTCGATATACTATAAAGTGGTCTAGAATTAAGAATGGCTTCGATTTCGATAACAAGGGTATTAAGTACTTCAAAGGTTGAGAGTTGTTTGCTGATCACTCGCTTAAGATGGTGTTTAAACGATTTTACTACCGACTCCCAAATCCCACCAAAGTGTGGTAAAAGCAGCGGATTGAAATGTCAGATGATGTTTCTCGGGACTGCGAAATGATCAGCATCGTCACGAAACTGGTCGGAGTTAAACAGAGCAAACATTCCTGGTAATTCATGACTTGCTCCGACAAAATTTGTGCTGTTGTCCGAAAACACATGTTTGGGAATGCCGCATCGGCCGCAAAAACGCTTAAACGCGCCTCAAAATCCTTCGGTGGTTAAATTGCTCACTATTTCGATATGTACTGATTTCGATGCCATACATACAAACACACAACCATAAACCTTGACGCGATTACGATTCCGCAGTTTCTTCTCTTTGATGTACATCGGCCTAAAAAATCTATTCCCACGTGAGTAAACGCGCCTGACTCGGTAACGCGTGCTGATGGCAAATTTCTCATTTTACTATGTTAGGCTATATTAAGATAGAGTAATAATAAATGTCAGAGAAAGTCTTATGTATAGTGGTGAAAAACTGTCATGCAGTACCACTTAATACCCTTTTTTACCACACTTTAAGTTAATTACACACTAAGATAAATTTTATGGCAGCAGATGTGTCATGCAATAGGATTATATTCTTTCAATGTGTTTGAATAACCTACCGTTTTAGAAGATAAATCTCTTTCTGTTCTCCACGCTGTACCTTAAAAGTTCACAGCAGCATAAAAGAGTATAAGTATCCTTTTTAAAATATAAAATCATGTGCAATGGGTTCGCATTGCTTTTAGCCGTATAGTATAAGCGATATGTCCTCCATGTATTTCTCTCCGTAATCAGTTCCGGATACACACGATTTAATTGTTTCAATGAAATGTCCCACAACTGAAAAAATCTATAGTGATTTTTCCACAATAAAATTTCCACAATCACGTTTTTTCTCACACACTTGAATGGAAATCGTTCACAAGATCTTAACGTTAACAATGCGTCAAATCTGGGGTTTTCTATTGGCACTGTTGCACTCTCGATAACGGGTGTATGAGTATCGTGGGGGACAACTGCTTCCTCGCTTGGAAACATCTCAACGACTGCAGCCTCTACCAGCAGATCTTTTTGTTATAAAAAATTTTAAGCTAGTAGACTTGCTTACAAAATTACAATTTAGGGTGATATTCAATACGTCTCAATAATAAGAGAGCAAAAGCATGGTGTAGAATTCATTCTTACACATGCCTATGCTGAAATAAAAAGCGGGTACGTGTTTTGATACGTAAAAGTATTTACTTGATAGTGCACATATTTATAAGGTGTTCAAACTGTATTATTCGATTGCCTATTTAGAAAAGGAAGTCTCTCTTTCAGTTGCATGAGATGTGATAGACGAAGCCATAAGAGCTTAGTCAATGTGTTGTATAAGTAAAAGTGACCTGTTACCATGGCTTAATTGCGGAGGTACGAGTATGAAAAAGTGTATTCGTCTGCAAAAGAGCAAGTGATAGATATTACTTAAGGAAAGCTCTGCTGAAGTATATAATAAATAAAAGTGGTAAAGATGTGACTGCAGCTTTGAAAACTATAATAATGGAAGGAAAAGTTCCAACTAATTTGCAAAACCGATCGTGGTAAAGAGTTTTACAACGCAAATTTTCAAGGTCTCATGAAAAATTACAAAATTAACTTATACTCTACGTACAGTAATCTTAAGGCGTCTATATGTGAATGATTTAATCGTACCCTAAAGCATGCTATGTGAAAAAAGTTTAGTGTAAGAGGTCATTAAAAGTGGCTCAATATTTTACAACAGCTGGTAACTTCTTACAATAATCGAAAACACCGAACGATTGGTGTAAAGCCAAAAGATGTTTCAGTAGCTAATGAAAAAATATTTAACAAAAATTTATATATTCAAAAAAGAAACAAAATCAACATTGAAAGATGGTGATAAAGTACGTATGAGTAATACTAAACAAGTTTTTGAAAAAGGTTATACGCCTAATTGGTCGACAGAAATTTTTACTGTTACCCGAGTAGCACCAATAAAGCCATTTACTTACCATTTGGAGGATTATCAGCAGCAGCCAATCTCTGGTGGTTTTTACGATCAAGAACTGCAGAAAACCAAGTATCCTAATAATTACCTTGTTGAAAAAATTTTACGCCGACGAAAAAATCAAGTTTTTGTTAAATGGCTGGGTTTTGACAGTGCACACAATAGTTGGATTTCAAAAGATCAATTATAATTTAAAAAATATAATGTATAGAAGATACGAGAGAAGATATATTTTAAATGCATGGAAAAAATACAGTAAATAAATATATTTGAATTGTAAAGACACTGATTTATTAAAAAAAATCTTTTATGGAAAACAATGCAACACATGTTTTTTTTGCTTTTTTCACAGAAACTATTTAACCTATTCACTTAAAAATTGAATATAAGAACCATTATAAGTTATAAAGAGCTTGATTTTTTGTATAAAATCTAATAAATTATCATATAGCACTTCATTATCAACTATATTCTTTGACACTGCACTGGGTTAAAATATTTAAAACTCTTTATTGAGTTCCACAACTGCTTTTATTCCGTATTTAGTATTAACTTTCTTTAATTTTGTAACCATGTAGCTGTGGTTTACTATCATCTTGGTGATTTTCTTGCACGGGAGGAAGCCTCCAAAAGCGACTTTTTTAAAGCTGCTAGATTGGACATCTGTAACAAAAAAACACAAATTCTTACTAATCTTAATATTCATGAAGAAAAGAAAAATGGGTAAAAAATATGGTTATGAAGAAAACAAATTTATATTTACCTTAAAATTGTTTTTTACCCTTTTTCTTAACGGGAATTCTTCGAAATTGTCTGTCTTCACACTTGTTCTCTTGGAAGGTTGTTGTTGGACAATACCCTTTGCTTCAAATACTAAACGATCGATGACTTGTCATTGTTGTTTGGCAACTCTGATCAAACTGGCCTGTCGTTGTGGTTGCGGTTATTTATACGAGGTTTTTACTATTACATAAGGGAGCTCTTCTATAGTAATTCCCTCACTCGTTTCTTTTTGACAAGTTACTTTGAGCTCATTGTCGTCTCACTTTTGTTCTTCTCTGTTACGTTCTTTATTTATTTCATTATTCTCGCTGGATGATGAGTCAATCATAGAGGTAACATAACATTGCTCGCTATCATTAAAACTTAAAGTTACTATATTTCGCTCATTGTTTTGCATTTGATCAATAATACGCTTATTTTTTAGTTGCTCTGGATGTAAAGGTTCCTCTATTTCTTTTTGTGATGTCGTCATGTTGATCCCTCCTCGAATTCTCTCTCCTATACCAGCTGTTTTCCGTCTGTCCTCTTAATTTTTTTTCCTTGCCTCTATCCGCTGTAAATCTTGATTCTCTATTTATTATTTTATGGTCACTCGGTGATATATTACCATGACTTTTATTTCTTGGACTTGTTATGTTTTCCCTATCTTCCTAAGCTTTTTCTTCTACATCTTCATCTCACCGTTTTTTAATTAACTTTATCCGGCCCCCAGGGTTATGTATTAGTGATATTATGGAAAATACATCGCTTATCATTACGAGAGCTAAGAGCTAGTTTTTTGTTTTTTCAGTATAAATCTTGTGCAGACGAGATCTAATATTAATTTGCTCTCGATTTATATTTATGTTTTGATCGCGTAGGCAATCAATGTAATCATTAAAATTAATAGTGGCTTTAAGAACATTGGTCTTAAAGCCCTTTGCTTTTTTTTTATTATGTCTTGATTCTGAACAAGAATGCTGTACATTTTACTTCTAAGACCGATGAATTTTGTAATAATATTACCATTACACTCATCCTTTAGAAGTCCCACGATTTCCTCATTTTTAATTATAATAACTGTAAGACGTATAACTGTCTGTATCAGTATACAACAGTTTGCAATCATTTTTTAGTATAGAAATTGATCAACTGTGCGTATAGCGAGATAAGGAGCATAAGACACGCCGAAAATAATCGTATTAAGCTCGAAAGTTCTCACTTCGCCTTGGTGATACCACAAAATACGTTAAAACCGTCTGTGATCGGTGTGAACGAGTATTTGCCGGTACATCTGTGCGATGTCGGCCGTGATGACATATCGATAGGTGCGGAAGCGCAAAAGATGATCAAACAGTTTAGACTGGGGAGAAGTCCTTACTGGCCTTAGTAAATGCATTAGGAGAAAGCAAGAAACAAAAGTAGGAAAAAACATATGGCTTTTCCACCAGTACTAGAGAGAGAGCAAGAAGAAAACAAGGGGCTAGCTTTCTCACCAACATTAACTAGTTATGTGTATGAATATTTTTAGCTTTCTCTTCTCCTTTCTATACTCTTATATGACAAACTATATGTAAGGACGCAGTAACAATCAGCTACAATTATGAAGACGAATATATGTGTGTATAAGTAACCTGGTTAGTATCAGTAAGCTATGTGCACGTATTCCCAATCTTTTTTTCCATCAATTTAAAACCCATATAGTAAATTATAGTTTTTATTATTCCTATATTTTGCATGCAGTAAAACTATAAAATACAGATTTCTGAATACTCTTTACTCTGGACCCTCTAAGCAGTCTCTCAAATATAAGAACTTATTTAAATCGTTGATGTTGGTACGCGAATCTATCATCGCCATAAAGGTGTTTTTAAACGAAAGCCATTTATCGTGATCACCGTTAAACCGAAGGAGATTTGCAAACGGTAGCTTCAGAAAGCGTTGTTTTTCGACAATTGTTGAATGCCCGAAGGCAACACGAGGATATGTGAAAAATTTATGCTAGTGACAAACACTGATCAACGAGGCACGAAATATCTAACTACCGCGAACTATTAGATCATCGTGTTGTATTGCTGTTTTTTCTTTCCCACGCATTTCAAACTTAAGATAGCATACGAAAGAATAATGAATGTGTATATTAAGTTAGGTCACATGTCATTGGTGCGTGACAAGTCGTCGAGTGGCTATTACATGCCTCATCACCCGATCATAAAAAAGTCAAGCAGCACCACGAAGGTGCGCATCGTCTTCGATGCATTCGCTAAGGCCAGTAAGGACTTTTCTCCAGTCTAAACTGTTTGATCATCTTTTGCACTTCCGCACCTATCGATATGTCATCACGGCCGACTTCGCACAGATGTACCGGCAAATACTCGTTCACACCGATCACAGACGGTTTTAACGTATTTTGTGGTATCACCAAGGCGAAGTGAGAACTTTCGAACTTAATACGATTATTTTCGGCGTGTCTTATGCTCCTTATCTCGCTATACGCACAGTTAATCAATTTCTATACTAAAAAATGATTGCAAACTGTTGTATACTGATACAGACAGTTATACGTCTTACAGTTATTATAATTAAATATGAGAAAATCGTAGGACTTATGAAGGATGAGTGTAATGGTAATATTATTACGAATCTCATCGGTCTTAGAAGTAAAATGTACAGCTTCTTGTTCAGAATCAAGACATAATAAAAAAAAAGCAAAGGGTGTCAAGACCAATGTTGTTAAAGCCACTATTAATTTTAATGATTACATTAATTGCCTACGCGATCAAAACATAAATATAAATCAAGAGCAAATTAATATTAGATCTCGTTTGCACAAGATTTATACTGAAAAAACAAAAAAATAGCTCTTAGCTCTCGTGATGATAAGCGATGTATTTTCCCTAATATCACTAATATATTATTCTGGGGGCATGATAAAGTTAATTGAAAAAACGGCGAGATGAAGATGTAGAAGAGAAAGCTCAGGAAGATAGGGAAAACATACCAAGTCTAAGAAATGAGAGTCACGGTAATATGTTACCAAGTGACCATAAAATAATAAATAGAGAATCGTGATTTACAACGGATGGAGGCGAAGAAAAGAAAGGAAGAGGACAGACGGAAAACAGCTTGAATAGGAGAGAAAATTCGAGGAGGGATCAACATGACGACATCACGAAAAGGAATAGAGGAACCTTCACATCCAGAGCAACTAAAAAATAAGCGTATCATTGATCAAATGCAAAACAATGAGCGAAATATACTAACTTTAAGTTTTTATGATAGCGAGCAATGTAATGTTACCTCTATGATTGACTCATCATCCAGCGAAAATGATGAAATAAATAAAGAACGTAACAGAGAATAAAAAAAGGGTGACGACAATGAGCTCAAAGTAACTTGTCAAAAAGAAACAAGTGGGGGAATTACTATAGAAGAGCTCCCTTATGTAATGATAAAAACCTTGTATAAAAAACCGCAACAACAACGACAGGCCAGTTTAATCAGAGTTGCCAAACAGCAACGACAAGTCATCGATCGTTTAGTATTTAAAGCAAAGGGTATCGTCCAACAACAACCTTCCAAGAGAACAAGTGTGAAGACAGTTAATTTTAAAGAACTTCCGTTAAAAAAAGGGTAAAAAACAATTTTGAGGTAAATATAAATTCGTTTTCTTCATAACCATATTTTTTACCCATTTTTTTTTTTTCATGGATATTAAAATTAGTAAGAATTTGTGTTTCTTTGTTACAGATGTCCAATCTAGCAGCTTTAAATAAAGTCGCTTCTGGAGGCTTCCTCTCGTCCGAGAAAATCACTGAGATGATAGTAAACCACAGCAATATGGTTACAAAATTGAAAAAAGTTAATATGAAATACGGAATAAAAGCAGTTGTGGAACTTAATGACGAGTTTCAAATATTTTTACCCAGTGCAGTGTCAAAAAATATAGTTGATAATGAAGTGCTGTATGATAATTTATTAGATTCTATACAGAAAATAAAGCTCTTTATAAATTATAATGGTTCTTACATTCAATTTTCAAGTTAATAGGTTAAATAGTTTCTGTGGAAATAGCAAAAAAAATGTGTTGCCATATTTTCCAAAAAAAATTTTTTTTAATAAATCATTGTCTTCACAATTTAAACATATTTATTTACTTTATTTTTTCCATGCATTTAAAATTTATCTTCTCTCGTATCTTCTATACATCATATGTTTAAGATTATAATTGATCTTTTGAAATCCAACTATTGTGTGCACTGTCAAAACCCAACCATTTAAGAAAAATTTGATTTTTTCGTCGGCGTAAAATTTTTTCAACAAGTTAAGTATTAGGATACTTGGTTTTCTGCAGTTTTTGATCGTAAAAACCTTCAAAGATTGGCTGCTGCTAATAATCCAGTTTCGTGACGATGCTGATCATTTCGCAGTCCATTGTCACATCATCTGACATTTCAATCCACCGCTTTCACCACACTTTGGTGGGATTTGGGAGTCGGTAGTAAAATCGTTTAAACACCATCTTAAGCGAGTGATCAGCAAACAACTCTCAGCCTTTGAAGTACTAAATACCCTCGTTATCGAAATCGAAGCCATTCTTAACTCTAGACCACTTTGTAGTATATCGAATGATCCTAATGATATAGCGGCCATCACGCCGGCACATTTATTAATCGGAAGACCGTTGAATTTTTTTTCAGAAGCTAACCTTTCTTGTGCTCCGGGTAACCGATTGTCAGCATGGCGTTTTATCAAGAGAGCACGACAAGACTTTTGGAAGCGATGGCACCTGGAATATTTGCACGAACTTTAACGTCGACAAAAGTGGAGCACGTCCAATCACAAGATCGGTATCGATTCTGTCGTCCTCCTTATTGATAGAAATTAACCCTGCATGCGATGGTGGCTGGGGGTTGTCATTAAGATCCACCCGGGTGCTGATGGCATCGTAGAATTCGTCACTGTTAAAACTGAGCAAGGGAGCTTCAAACGCAACGTCACATCGTTGTGTCCACTTCCGATCTCATCGTCACAAGAAGACTAAATTTTCAATTGTGTTGTCTGTCTTATATTAAAACGATTTGTGTAAACATCGCTCGAATTGTAAACACAC
The DNA here is from genome assembly GCF_036245765.1 of Copidosoma floridanum. Taxonomy (NCBI): domain Eukaryota; kingdom Metazoa; phylum Arthropoda; class Insecta; order Hymenoptera; family Encyrtidae; genus Copidosoma; species Copidosoma floridanum. The sequence goes on from NW_028321894.1 coordinate 12,561,413, forward strand.
TTACACACTACTACACTTTCACACCATCGTACGATTCGCACAGTAAGCACTTTTTCGAATACGCTACACATATGATGTTTTCGATTTGCTCACTTTCTCTCGCGACGGGGGGAGTATGTTTAGTCGAAATGACAAAAATTCGTAGACCGCCTCGTGAGCGGTGGAGGATTAACCTCGCAGCACGCTGAAGGTGGCAACACACCGAATTCACACAAAATTCATCACATATTCACATATGCAAGCGCCGGTCAATTTCTTTCTTACCTTCATCCTTTTTCTTCTTTTGTGTCAGTCGGTACAATTAATTACTCTTGCGCCAACTCATTAAGTCTCTCTCTATACTCTCATTAGCTAAAAATTTTTATCCTTCTCTATCATGCATCTACATCTCCATCTCCTTTGCTCTCATTAAGTGTCCTCGGATCATAGGTCTCTCCCCCTCTCTTAATTGCTTACATCATTCTCTCTCTCTCTTTTCTCGGCTTTTCACATAAGGTGTAAGGAATTGATGGGTCCTGACGACTGCAGTGGGTAGGAGAATTAAAAAGGGAAGGGGGTTCTTGCGACTACTTTGGGTGGGTGATTTGGGTCAGTTCTGAACTATGTGTCTATACAAAGCGGTCTACAGTTGTCAACTGCGATCACGAGTATCTGACATAGTTGGGTATTATATTCGTTCTACTGGTTTCTACATCTTTCCTCATCATCATCACGCACACGTTATCTGGGAGTCACCTTTATGGGGTTAATTTCTCTCACGCTTTCCTTTTTTTATCATCATTGTTTTTCCCTTGAGCCATGAAGTATATCTTCAACCGTGGCTCATAATCAGTGGATTTTGAATTTATTTCACCTATAGTTCATTCCCATTCTCCGTATCGATAAATTCAGCAAAATTGTCTTTTTTTTAGGAGGTTTTTAGAACGAAGTTCTTTATGTCGCGTTACTCGGGGGGCTGGAATTTTAAAACCGACAGATTTTTTTTTTTTGAAACGAAAGTGGTTTTCTTTTCCTCTCAAGTTTCCCCCCCTTACCCCGTTCCCCTCACCGACTATTCTCTATACACTTCCCCTCTCCCCACTATATATGTATGTCGGCCAACCGTGCCGTGTTACTCTTCTACACACCTTTGCCCACCATTCTCCCTCACACTCCCAATTTTATTTTCTCACAATAATTTTTATTTCACTTTGAATTTCTTTCTTTTACAATTTAAAAAAAAAAAAAAAAAAAAAAAAACATTTTCCAATAAAGAGTTTTGAACCCTCGACCTTCTGCATGTGAGTCCAGTACCTTACCCACTCTGCTACGAGCGCTGCCGTTTAGACAAACTTGATTTCTTGTACTTATGGTGTGGTTCGTAACTGAAATATTCCATTTTTACATGCATTCACTAATAATACATTCGATTTATGATAAATTGTTTTTGTATTTGTTTTCTAAATACTTGGAATAGAGTTAAAGAATGTATTAATGGTTTTTAGAGGTGCTTATTTCGAATTCGATAAACAAATTATGTTACATTATCACATAATTATATAAATAAAGTAATTCAAAGTAAATCAATTATAAATGAATTACGTAAGATCATTATATAAATATAATTCGAGTTTCATATCATTTTAATGGTTTTTAAGGGTACTTATTTTGAATTTGATAAACAAATAATGGCACAATGTCATTGAGTAATTATATGAAAATAAAATAAAAATTGCATTAATAAGCTATAAAATCGCAAAAAAATAAGTGGAAAAAAAAATTTTTTAAAAATTAATGAAATGAAATATGAAAATAAAATGAAATAAAATTACAAAAGACATGAATAAATACAACGGAATAAAAAAAAATAAAATAAAAAAGGGAATGAAAAAAAAAGATTAAATATGAAAATAAAAAAAGGAATTAAATAAAGGAAATACAAAAAAATAAAAAAAATGTATTAAAATGAAATATCAAAAAAAAATAAAACAAGAAATAAAAAAAAAAAAATTAAAACAAGAAACAAAAAAAAAATAATACAAAAAATTAAAAACAAACCAGGGGGTATAAATGGGTCATGGGACCCACGGTAAGAACGAAGTTCTTTAAACATGACATGAGTATAAAAACACAATTTCTCAGGTAACAAGGGGGTCGCCAGACCCGTAGAAAGAACGAAGCTCTATAAACGTTAGTACTGCATTCATGTAGTTCACTAAACAAAAACTTAAAAAACGAATTAAAGAAAAAAATTAAAAAAATAGTTCAGTACTCACGATGGTTAAACTTCGTGAGTACTGTATTTATGCACGCCGTTCTCACGAAGTTCAACCATAGTGAGTACTGAACTATTTTTTTAATTTTTTTCTTTAATTCGTTTTTTTAATTTTTGTTTAGTGAACTACATGAATGCAGTACTAACGTTTATAGAGCTTCGTTCTTTCTACGGGTCTGGCGACCCCCTTGTTACCTGAGAAATTGTGTTTTTATACTCATGTCATGTTTAAAGAACTTCGTTCTTACCGTGGGTCCCATGACCCATTTATACCCCCTGGTTTGTTTTTAATTTCTTGTATTATTTTTTTTTTGTTTCTTGTTTTAATTTTTTTTTTTTTATTTCTTGTTTTATTTTTTTTTGATTATTTAATCATTTGTAAATTGAGTAGTTTTTTGTGCCACGATCCCCCCTTAATTTTAAGTAACAAATTAGTTAACTTCGTTAAAATAGACGCAGCCAATAGGGCAGTAACACTCTTGCTACAATTTAGTATGGATGATATCGAATGCATGAATCACCAATTTGATTTAGCTTAATGTGTTGTGAATAATGCTACAGCTTTGAAAAAATGGATTTTAAAAGAGCAGCAACGACAAAACGATATCTTTAATCAATGTACACCCGATACACAATACTTATGCAATAAATTAATTCTTTATGAATCTATGTCGATTTTTTTTATTCACGCCTTCTTATTACTGCGCTGATTAAAATTACTTTATCGTATTAACTGACTCTATTCGTTGGCAAGGTACTGCGGTGAAGAGGAGTAAGCCAAGCAATGTTGGGATACGCTTTAGGTTATGAAATGGTATACATGTTCTCTGGCAACACGCATCACTCGATACGCCCGCTCTTGAGAAAAAAATATGATGCTGGTACATTATACGCCTAAATAAGAAGCGAAGAGTTATCGGCCACGGCTTACACATACGTGTATCCTAGCATGACTTGTTGCACCCGCTCTTGCTAAGAAAAAAATATTACACTGGTACATTATGCGCCTATAAATGAGAAGCGAAAAGTCATCGGCCACGGCTAACACATCCGTATGGATAAGAAATAATAGCTCCATTACTTGGTTAGGTACTGCATTGAGTAAGCCAACTTTGGTCGCAGCTGAACGGGATACGCGATCCGCTACATCCACTGATTTCGCGGTTGGAATGGAAGGGAGCTGTCAATACCAGCCGATATCACAGCATCCGGAAGAGGCTCCCTTCCCCTGACGTTACTATCCGAGTAGTCCGCACCACCCACCGCCCGTGCTCCTCCTCCCACCGCCTCTCCTCTACCACCCGATCAGCCCTCACCACCGCCTCTCCTCTACCGCCCGATTAGCCCCCACCACCACCTCTCCTCTACCGCCCGATCAGCCTTTTCCCCCACCACCGCCTCCCCTCCACCGCCTTTTCTCCACCCACAGCTATAGCTAGAGCCTCTTCCCCCACCACTACCTCAGGGGAGGAGCTGGGGGGGTGCCAGAACTGCCATGGTTTACCTACTCACGTTTGTGTTATAATTAAGTATTCAAAATATGAAGTCATGCCATTTGTACCGAACGGTTTTACATTAATAAAAATGAGAAATAAAGCATTTATGCATTAATTTTTAACTTTTCAACGTTAAAAAAAGTCAGTGTTTAGCGAAATAAAAATAAGTAGATGTTTTCTGTAATTCTATAGAAAAATTTACAACAGTAAATTAAATAAAAAATTTTTTAACGCATAGTACGACCAAAAACTACTAAAAAACTGATTCTGCTTAAGTTTTTTGTGGTTAGAAAAATTCAGCGGTATTTTATGCTAGAATAAAGTGTTTATTTTTATCTTAAAAAATCAAACACATTTTGCTATGTAATAAAAATCTTCTCACGAGCAAAATATTTGTAAGCTACGAAAAACTGTTTTATTTCAAAGATTTTGGAGATGAAAAAAGTTAAGCAACGTGTTAGACTGGAATTGAATGTCTACTTATGCTCTCAGAAAAATAACTCTATAATTTATTGTTCTAAAATATTTTTTTGACGTGCAGAATATTAAAAACGAACAAAAAACTACCTTATTTTAGAGTTTCTCAGGTTAGGGAGAATAAGTTAAGTACTTGATTCAAAATCAGTTAAAAAATTGGGATGAGTGATGTAAAGTTCATACAACAAAGCTTTGTTTCGAGCTTATAAAGTTACAAAAATTTTTAAAAGTAGGTCAGACAGATACCTTACAGTAATTTTGTTTAATAGTAGCTGCTGTATTGATCCTGTATTTTAAATTTTAAAAAAACCAGTGGATAGTGGGTGCTTGGGTACCCAAATAAGAAGTTATGCTTTTATACAATTATATGGCACATCATATAATTATAAATTTAAATATACTTTCCATAAAACGATATTTTGTACAAAGATGGTGCAATTCTCGTTTGAATTAGTATACCTATATTATTTGGATGTGATTTCAATAAATATTCTAATATTTAGTAATTAAATCATTAGAAACAAGAATATTATGGCACAATATAGTATAAACAATGTCCCTTTACAAAGTTCATCACACATGGGTTTTTTTGACAGATATTATTCAAGCATCACAAGTATACTAAAAATACCGTAAGAAATACCCAAAAAAAATTTCAGATTATTGAACTGTACCCTCTTATACAGTACCAAAAATTTCCTTTTAAATAATGAAAATTATTAAAAAATGTGGAAAATTGTATAAACAATTATTTATTTATTTTAAAAGAAGCAAATTAGCGATAAGTGAATAAATGTTTCTCAATTCATAAAAAAGCTTCTCTGCTAATACATACTGATTTCCAAATTTTCTAAAAAAATGGTTACCAAAATATTTATTTTATACAATAAATAATTTCTTTATTTGATGTATAATTTAACCAAAAGTAAATAAAAATTTATATTAGAAATATGTCACGAACTTTAAGATAGAGTGAAGTTAACGGCTTTCTATTGTCAGGCCTGCTCATGCATGCTAAGAAATGACAGCCAAAAGCCTACTAACTGAGCTACAGTTTTCACACATAAAGCATTTTTTATGACTTATAGAATTTTAGAAAGATCTGTGTTAGGTTCGACAAAGAATTTCCCATATTTATAGGGTTCTGCCCTCTGCACACCTTGCATGCCAACCTTTATAAAAATTTGTCATTTCACATATATTTCTTAGTAATAAAAAATATATTGACGTAGAAACGATACTTGTGCAATATGAAACAGATTTTGCATGGAATGGGGTAGATAATCCTACTAGTAAGCTTGTTTTAGTTATTGATGTTCTGAGCTATAATTACAAACATATTAACAAAAGGTTGATGTATACGCATAAAATGGCCTTTTTTGAAAAGATTATTGGATAATACAGCATACAAAGCTGTTTAAGTAAATATGACTAACATTTTTATATATTTGAAACGTGAAGAATAAGGATTTATTATTAAACTTAAGGAACTAAGTGATCTCTTACCTTTTTATATTTCTCAATAGTACACATTTTTAATTCTATTTAAGTCTTTTATGTATTTTTTTTGGTTCTATAAAATGTGTGAAGCTATTGATTATGCCCATGTTATCAACATATTATGTTGTTACAAAATCGAACAATATGAAAAGCTATTTAATCCTTATTTTTTTGTTCTTAAGTTTCTTCATGCTTATTTCCTAATGAACGTATTTGTAAAACACAGCATTTAATTTAAAAAAAAAAAAAAAAAGAACTTCAAGTCCGAATGTATCCATGAAAGTTGGTGCGAAAAGCAAGCATTGAGGCAGAGCCTTACCTATACAAAGAGGCTCAGAAAAAGCATTTTTAAATGAGACGGTAATATATTATCTCATTTCTAGTGAAAAAAAAATTTACCTACAGCATACACTGGTATAGTATGAATATTACGTCTAAAAGGAATGACCAGTCATAGAAAATTCCGTTTACCAGAAGACTTAAACAATGTAAAAAGTTTGTTATTGTTATTTGAAAAAAAAAAAAAAAAAAAAAAAAAAAATGAAAGAAGAACACTTAATTATATGGGACGAGGCTTCTATGATCTCAAAAAAGTCGAAGAAATACTACAAAGAGATACAAATATCCATTTTGGTAACAAATTGATTGGTTTAGACGGTGATTTTAGACAGAATCTTCCAGTTCTAAAAAATAGTAATACAAGCATAATTATACAATAAAGTATTAAATTATCACATCTTTGGTCGATGATTTATATTCTAAAACTTATATCATCTGTACTCGTTCGATTGACAAAACATTTTCAAAATTATTATAAGATATTGGAGCAGGAAAAATTGAATTATTTGAAGTACCAAATAAATAAAAATAACTAATGTTTGTTCCAATATTTGTTGTAAAGATATTAACTTTATGATAAATAGCGTTATACTCACTTTGATAACGAATAAACAAAGATTTTAAATAATACATTATTAAATAATGTAAAAAAAAAAGAATAGAAACATATAATAGCATAGATCATGCTACATACAAGTGTTGACAAATCTGATAATGAAATTATTGAAAATTTTCGAATTGATTTTTAAATATCATTAGTCAAAGATTACCACCGCATTAGCTTAATATAAAAACTGAAACTATTGTTATATTGATACGCAATTGGAGTGCAGTTAATGGATTATGTAACGGTACAAGATTACAAATTACAACATTACTTAAATACAGTATTGAAGCAAAGAATATAACTGAAGAGAAAATCGAAAAAGGTGTTCTTATACCAAAAATAACTATTAATATAGGAAATTTATCATCATTGGTTTTTATTTTATACAGAAAACAATTTCTTTTAGTCTTAGCGTTTTTAATGATTACCAATAAACCTCAAGATCATAGTTTTAATTATATTGGGTTATACTTGAAAAAACTACAGTTTTTGCATGGTTAACTATACGTTATTATCAAGATGTAGAAATTAAAATGAAGTTTATATTAAAATAGAACGTCATAATAATTTAGAAGTATAAAATTTTCTTTGAAAAAAAATTTTCTGACGTTAACTAATTTAAAGAAGATAAAAAAAATGTAATTTCTTCACGTTATAGAAAGTATGAAGTTGTCCGAAATATTCTTGAGCAGCTTATATAATTAATAAGCAAATGTATAAGATCAATGAAATCATCATTTAAATATTGTATAATAACAATGCGCATTACTTGACATGTTTCAATAAATATAATTTTGATCTTTTCGAAATCAATAGGAATACAAGCAAGGTCTACAAATAAAATATTCTTTAAGTATATTTTTTCTTATTGATTGGCTATAAAAGTATGTCATGTTCTTATACGTATTCAATAATGCAAGTAATAAGCTTTTAGAAAAAATAAGAAAAAGAGTTAGCACACCATAGCACTACATTAAAGGTGGTGCGGAAATGTGCTAATGTGCTAGAAAATAGAATCTTTTATAATACTGTTAGGAGAGCTGAGACACAAGGTGCAAACAGTTATATAACTAGAATTGACATAAAAATCGAGACAATTTCACCTCGTTTCGAGATGCGGTTAAGGTGTGACTGTAAGAAGTTCTTCAAAATTGTGTTAAATTATCCAGTTATTGAATTTCATTTTTTTACAAGGGAAAAGAAAGGGACTTAACAAAAATTTAACCCTATAAAAATTGATAAAAACTGACAGTAGGGAAATGTGCTAACAAATAATACAACTAAGATAATTATTACATTTGAATAAAAAGTAATAACGTAGAGTGAAGGAGTAGTAAGATCGGCTGTTTCGAAATTGTGAGGAGGCCGAGAGGTTTTCTTGAAAAGTGTTAGGAGAGCTAAGAGTGAGGGCACAAAAAGTAACAAAATTTAAACTAGCATGACAACTGATATAACTTTACTTTATTTAGAGATGCTACTGATGGAACACTAAAAAAAGTTCTTTCAAATTGTAAGGGAAGCGTAGTGGATTATCCAGTTCTTTGGTTATAAAATAATGAGGGGTAGTGGAGGAGGTGGTTTAAACAAAAACTTTACCCAATAAGAATATAGTTAAAACTGGTAGTCTTACCTTATTTAGAGGGCGGCTAAGGAAGGTTGACGAAAGGCTAAAGGGGGGCTAAATAAAACTGAGCGATGGGCTCATGAGGGCTGGAGGGGGGGGGTGGAGGAAACCAATTAATTATTGAACCCTTTATAGGTTACGTCGAAACTGTTAGAGTTTAACCTTATACCTTAGGAGAGGTGGATGGTGATTGTGTGGAATGACCCTTTAAAATAACTGAGGATAAGGACAATATGGTTATATACATATATTAGTGCTCTACATCCGGCCTTCTTAATAAGGGCACTACTATGGGCACTTAGCACTTGGGAAAGAGACAAGGAAAGGAATGGGAGGCCTTCCATTACTGGTAGGGGGGTAGGGGAAAATTAGTCAATTTTTATTGCGAGAAGGTCACCTAAACCCTCCTCGAGGAGCATTGCATGGTAAGAAAGGACATGTGAGAAATCACAGAGGTACTTGTCCTAAAGTCGCACTGGCCGGAAATCAAACCACGGTCTCCCGCGTGTCAATCCACGACCTAGCCATGCTTTACGTGCTTTAAGAATATATACTAACAACATTAAGAAGTATGGGGACAGTCCGCATAAGTACGATTTTGTCTTCATAATAAACTTTTTTTACATAATAATGTCCGCATAAGTCACCATTTTTAAAGATATATATTGATAACTTGGTAAGTTTATTTGGCCACTGTGTCTATGGTTGTGACTCACAATCAATTTTTTTAACAATACCTCACTAGTCTTCACTCACCTTGTACTAACTTAAATTTTTACTTTAAAATAGATGTTTTTTTACTATTTTTTTAACACTGTTTAGAAGGCAAATAAAGAAATTTACACATACGAATGATCAATAATAATTTATTGATTTGGTGAACTTAGAGTGTAAGAATTTTCTTCAATTTACATTTAAGTCTTTATTGCATGTAGCCCTTTCTTTGGTCATAGTGGTAATGAGCTATGTTAAAAATATTAGTTTTTAAAAAATTTAACTCTGTAAAGGAGATTAATTTACACAACAGGCCAAAAAGTATTTATTATGCTGTTAAATGTAAACATATTTAAAAGAAAGCTTTGTAATCATTTTTTTTTTATGTAGGTATGATAAAATTGAAACAGCTCTCTTTTTTAAGTGTTTTAAATTAAAAATAAATGTATACACCTCGCTGCAGTAGATTTATTTAAAATACAGCTCACTATTCACTATCAAAATTTTGTACGTTATGCAATGTGAAAGGAAAATGGGATCGAAACATATGATCCAAGCTTGTAGGGAGAGTGGAAATACTGTTATGAATAATAAAATCCGTGAAAACCTGAAATCAATCTTAAGTTGATGAGATGTTGAATTTATCAGAAATTTGGGCGTCTAAGATTGACTATCGATTTTCAAAGTTATAAACAAAAGTGTATACAAAAAAGCACGTGAAAGTACAAGAGCACTGTATTAGAATTCTTCAATAGTTTTTATTAAAAATTGTAACCTTAAATTTAGTAGAATACAAGTTAAAAATTATAGAAGATTTTCTTAAACAGCTTAAAATTTTATCACTTAATCGATATCTAAAATAATTTAGGTAATATATTATCAGCAGTCACGATGCCGATGGTTCTAGCAAGTTCAACACAACTATGCGCTGCAAACGGCTTATACTCTTACTTAATACGGCACCTATCGCTAGAGCTACTTTAAATACACAGCAGAGAAAAAGTGAGGAGTTTTGAATAACATACTGAAAGAAATCACCAATGCAAGGTAACTAAATAACTGTAATAGCAAAAGGACATAGAAAAAGAGGCAAACAGAATGAAACGTATTTATATCTACAAGAACACATGTTTAAGCCTTACAGCGTCAGCAAAGTAAACACGAACTGTAAAGTGCTTGAGCACAGTCTTATACTCATTCATTTTTGAAAATGCAAAAAATAGTTCACCTATAGGGAGGTCGACTCTTGAACGAATACAAATCAAATATAGATTTGGATGAATATAATAAAATAATCGGTTGTGAGGTATAAGTTTTTTTATACTCAAGTGATGCTAGAAAAAGAAATAACTTAAAAATAACAAAACTACTTCTATTTTATGAAATCAATCATACAGGTAGAGTAACAAGAAGAAAGAAAAAGACAAGAGTTAAAAGACTTTCGTGTAAATAAATAATACTTAATATAGAAAATATAAGGTCAAAATAAGTTAACTGACAATAAATTTTGTAACAAGGCTTCTCCAGAAAGTTAAATAAGAAAATCTATAAATACTCAGGAAATGATACAAAATATCTGAAGCAATGTATTAGATCCAAAACAATGAAGAATTAATGACTAAGTTTAGAATGACAGTGTGACATAAAACAAGTGTGAATAATCTACAACATAGTTGAAATATATTTAAAAAACCTAATGTAAAAAAATGTGTTAGAATAAAAGAAAAAAAAAATATATATATACGTAACAATACAAAAACAATGGAAATAAGACTTTATGGAAGAAATAAAAATTTTAGTCGGTTGAGTTAGTTATTGCTAAAATATAAGAAGATGACAGAAAAAGATATACATTAATACAGACAAGTGATAAAAAAATGAATACTACCTTGAAGACTAAGACATAGCTCTTTACTGAGAAAATGATGAGTCCAAAATTAAAATTGTAAGATCATCTGTAATCAATAAGTCATAATTAAAGGCTCTTGAAAGATTGTGTTAAATATTTCATTACATGAGATATTTTTCTTATTTCAGTAGAGCATGCAGTAAGAACCCTTGTAAAAAAAAGTGCTAAATTTATTATATTTGTCCAATCTGTAAAAAAAAAATTTTGGTCAGAATTTACCACTGCTCTTAAATACCTCCACAGGGTGTATCCCGAATATTGTATTGAATAAACTTGTAATAAACTTGTGTTTACTGCTGCATTACTTAGAATCTCTAATATTTTAATGTATTATTATTCAACGATTTGAATTTTTATCAGAACACACTTGTTTAATGTAGTATATGTAAGCTTCAAGCTTTGATAAGAGAAGCACAAGCCATAATTGTATAAGCACTTAGCTTTAATGCCTCATATTCTAATAACCACTTTTTTACTATCAAGAAAGTGGCATACTGTAGACAGAGCTTATTAAATAATGTTATGTTTATTAACGGTATACTTATAATGTTTGTTTTTTTACTATTTTACTTAACATATTTTATAGTAATGTATGATAATATTCCTTTATCCTAATAATAGTAGAGCGTTGGGCTGCAGAGTTTGTACGTAAGTTTGCTTATGTGTAGTATTTATTACTTAATTAGTAGACATAAAATTTTTTGTAATAAAAAAAGTGCAACTAACTGCAGCCTATACTATCTGTCTAAGTGCTTTATAACAAACTTCTTAGAGGTTTAGCGTTTGTCAGTTCACTGAAACAAAAAAACAATAATATTTACTAAGTCAGCAGATCTTTTTGTGTACACTTTTTTTTATAAATTGATTATTTTCTATCGTAATCATCTGTTAAATAGAACTCTCAAGATTGCCTTTCTTATTTTTAAGTAAGTATATCAAACTGCATTATAAAAAGAACCCATCAGTGACAATAATTTTAGTAGAAGTAAAATAAAAACTCATGCACAGATTTTCAACTATTTATCGTGCGTATAGTTTGCGACACGTTAGCCAGGGATTTCAACTAATGTTTTGTTTGCTGTTGTGATCGAAGAGTCTTTTTTTTAATAAAAACAACTTGCCAAGTTACCACTTTTCTGAAGCTGCTACCTAATAACACTGAATAAACACTTAAACGTAATATTTTTTTGGTGTTAATTCACTGCTATAAAGACTTTGACTACAACTGATGTACGGCACACCACGAAGGCAACGACCGTAACGTTGCATCGTGGCTTGCTCTGTCACAGATTTAATTTATTATTAATTACAAGAATGTCAAGTAGTAACTCACGGTAAAGAGCTTTGGATTGACCCTATTATACTTAGGTAGCGTAAATAAAGACAACTACTTTAACACAACATACTGCACCAACAAAAGTTATTTACACTTACCGGGTTATCTCCAAGGAAGTATCCTACAGTGCTCTCGGTTACGCGATCCGTATCTAGGGCACCGAGAGTCTGGATGGCCGTGTCCAGATGTGCTGGTTCATGTTCCTGTTCATATAATCTGGGGTTTGATCTTAGCAACACGCAGTATTCCATCGGGCGAGAGTCTGCTGATGCCACGCCACGTTGCTCTAGTGTCAGCCTCATGACGAGCTCAAGTGTCTGTCCTTGTCTCAGCGTGCAGACATACTGTATGCTATATGGCACACTTTAGACTATCAGCCAGCACATTGCTGTAAATTGTCCACCATTGCTATGCTTTCTTTCGGTAGACCAACACACCGCACCAGTAGCCACTATTCATACACCTGTACCATCAACAGCACACATTCATTGTAAGGGTACATGTGGGAAGTACGGGATCAGAGTAATACTGAACCCTACAGTTATATCTAGTGCTGTGGCCTCCGGGTCGTACACCAGAATTTTGCATATAGAAGAAGCCACATCAGAGAGAGAGTAGAGTAGAGTAGAGTAGATTTATTAGGCTAAGGACCAAAGGTCCATAGTAGCCTTAGCATTAAGTACATAAGATAAGTTTAGAGGACACGCAGGTCCAAAATACAAGATAGTCGCAGTTAATAGTATTGAAAGACATATAAGTAAAAGTATAATAAATACATAAAGTTAAATAAGTAATATATAATAATAATAAACAAAGAAAGCTAATTGGTTATAAGTTCAGTATATAATCTTTTTCCTTGATTGCACGCAAAAGCCGACTTTTAGATCTAGCAAGCGGGGAGTCAATCCGCAAGTTAGCAGGAAGGAAGTTCCACTCCCTGGCAGCGCCAATAGTAAACGAGTGTTTGTAAATGTCGAGCTTAGTATGAGCCAGTTGCAGTTCTAGAGCATCGGACTGCCTGAGTCGAGAGGATGAGGGTTTGAAGGTGAAGAGTTCCGCTAGATAACCAGGATACCTAGTTCTAAGGACATTCTCAAGGAGACACAGCATGATGTAGAGCCTTCGACTGGAAAAAGATGTGATGCTGTATTTCTTGTAAGTAGAAGTGATATGATCTGACTTTCGTAGATTGTCAACATAGCGAAGTGCGGCATTCAAACATCGGTTCATCTTCGTTTCAATTTCACTTGAGAGACCATAAAGTAGGGACACACAGTAATCTAAGTGTGGGAACACTAATGAGCGAACCAGAAGTAATCTAGTGTCATTTGGTAGGCTGTATTCAAAGCGTTTGAGACGAGCCAGAGTCGAATAGCAGCTTCTAGCCACGAGGGCACAGTGCGACTTCCATGTTAGGGAGCTATCAAGTGTGACTCCAAGTAGTTTGATAGAGAGAGAGAGAGAGAGAGAGAGAGAGAGAGAAATAACAAGAGACTCTTGTCGCTTACTGTTGGTAACAAGGGTTCTGGGACGTGTTTGGATGTATTGCTAATTCACCATGTCACAAGTTATTTATACACATCTTCCAGCACGAAAGCTACTGCTAATGTGCAGCAGCAGGTACACTTTCAATATGCGAGAAAACTTCCAGGCCAGTGACCCAGCAACCGTATTTGCTCGGAACCGATGCAGAGGCTGCATCCTCTGTTTGAAAATATTTGACAAAAGTTCTTGTATGTAACCAAAGGCCTTATAGAATATAACTACTTGCAATTAGCAGACTAGAGAGCAAATGAAGATCCCTTTCTGCAGTCTCCTTAAGTGAGCCTGCCCAAGCAGAAATAATTTTGTTTGATAAGTTGGTAATAATTATTTTAAAAAATTAGTAGAAAATATAAAAAAATTGTAACAGTTTTAAATGTCTAGATTTGAGACAAGACTTACTATTCACAATTGTCTCTCACAAGTTGTTATTAAAACTTTTAAATAATTGTTATTAGTGATTTTTTTTTTTTGTTCTCGCAATCGAATGGTACAACCATGCCCATAAACATTATTATTTTGTATTATTTTTTACAATTTTTTTCTATCTGAAATAAAATATAAAACAACAAACATAATCTATTATTAACAATTATTAATAGCCACTAGTTTTTTCAAAATCTTAAAAGTCAAGTATTAAATAGTGATCATTAATCATAAAAGTTATTTCTTGTTGCTCTTTTTTTCGATGTTTCTATAATGACATTCATGACGAAAAAAAAAAAGTGATAAGAAATGATAAAAAATAATAACTAATAATAATACTTATTTAACTTTATTAGAGTCTTAAATCTGGACTTTATAAAATATTACTATTGGTTATTATTTTTTTTTTTCGTTACTTAATCAAAAAAAAAATTTCCGCTTGGGGGCTAATCAAAAGCATCTACATGTATGTATGCACGCTGTCAGCCGTTTGTTAACATGCAAGAATTTTCGTCAAATATCTGCTGCAGAGAGCGCAGCCTCTGTATTGGCTGGGTGCTAATAAGGGAGATACTAGATAGTGGCTTAGTCATTTGTTCAGACTTATTTTACGTACTTAAAGAAATTACAAATATAGCCAAGCAACTAGGAAATTCACTAAAGTGTATTAAAAGGATTTCAATTGGATAAATATTGAGATACCCGTAATATATAGATTATATTAGGCTTGAAGTAATGAATTGCTAATATTCCACACATCTGAAATATGGGGCTCTATTTTTTCATTGTTAACCTTCATGGCCTTGTAATTCTTATTGCTAATATACTTGTGGTAGGTACACTATAACAATTATTTAGTTGAAACAAGCTCATCTGAAGAAGCCACCAAGAGACAAAAAAGGACATGTTGATAGGAATTTTAAATACACACTGACGTATGGCTTCACAATAAAAAGTTTTTTTTATTGGACCACTCAGTGCTCAGCTTAATGGGAATTTTATAAAACGAATTTAATTTTTACTTAAGTAAGAGATATTCTAAGAACAAATATGAAAACAGTAATCAACGGAATATAAGACTTTAAGTTTTCCAAATATTTATTCAGGATATTATTTTAACTTCATGAAATACGAGGATTTTGTCATATTTATAGCTAGAGGCCTCATGGACTAATAAAGCCCAGCAGTTTATATTTAAAGACTTTGATGTTATTTTAATAAGTATTTTGATATATTAAATATTCTGAAAGTACGATAAAAAAATAAATATGAAAGAATAAAAGTTAATAAAAAGTCTTGTGTATCACCATATGATGTCTATTATATCATCAATTAAAGAAGTGTGTGATTATTTCACAATTCAGAATTTTTTTTAAATAATTTATTTTACTAAACAATTGTCACAATTTTTATTGATGATGCTTAACTTTATACATTTTTTAAAAGAAAATTTGCTCAAAAGAGTCTTATTCTCCTGCCACAAAGGTATAACGTTAAGGTGGTTCAGATCCTAATAAATAACTATAAACCATAAATATTCAGCTTCTCACAAGATCATAGAGAGTAATACTATGTTTTTTCTTTTTTTTTTAATTCAGATTTTATCTCGACACTTTCCTAACATCCGACCTTCTACTAACTATGAGGTACGGATAAAATTTAATCTTCCACTTGATTTTCCTTATGCATAGACGGTTAGCCAATTCAATTGTAGAGACTCCAACTCTTCTGTACTATCTACTTGTCTTTATTGAAGCACTTAGCAGTTTTATAATCAATGATTATAGTTATACGTCATTGTGTCAACTAAAGCTATAATAAGCAGTCAGATTTCTGATTAGTTATTTACATACATAAATGCAGTTCTCTTATCAAAGATTTTACGTGCAAGTTTTTGAAGCTTCTCAGATAGTTTTTGTCTTTTTTTTAGTGAGCTGGTTCATAATTTTTAAATAACCGTACTATGGTAAAAAAAATTAATGAAACAATAGCTTTCACCATTGTTTTTTCCTTAAAAGTTAACGGTTTTCAGTTCTTAAGTGTAGAAAATTACTTTTTAAGACATGGCATACAATTAGTGTACTCGTGCAAGGTTCTAAAAACCTAAGCAAACATCAGTTATATGTATAAGTTATCAGTTGGGACTTACGTAAATAAATAAGCTAATGTTTCGGAAAATTAAGTTATTAGTTCATGTGTACTTTAGTGCTACTTGTGTAGTGTGTATGTGCTACTCATTATTTTCTAGAGGTGTTTACTTCGAAACGGACAGTTAAGGATAGGGCCTCCTCCAAGTATATAATCATTATTTTGAGGGTAAGGTAAAGTCAAGCAGAGGTATCAGGGTGTTTATCGTCTATTTTCATTTCAGGTTGTACTAGTAGTGATTGATGGTCAATGGTGTATGGCATTATGTAAAACTAATAAATAACAATCGGAGCTTCTAGTTATTTTGATAACTTTAAATTAGATTTGACAGAAATGGTGAAAAGCGTAACACTTCCTCTTGCGCTGTTCGTTCCTCTCTATTTGTCCCCCCATCACCGTATGCTCTCCCGACAGTGGAATCAGTAGGTACAATATATTACGGTAGCACGCAGCAGGCACGCACTCTCTCTTTTTCTCTCTCTCTCTCTTTCTCTTGGCATCGGTCCACTCTAGGCATTCTAGTTTTTTTTACATATAAAACATATTTTAAAATTTATCAAAACATTTATTACAAACAAGTTGATCTTACGACTATTTTTATATTTCTGTATTAACCACGAAACCGAAATGTAGTACGGTTTGAAGACACTTTACGATCGCTTGTGAAGATAAACCTTGGGCTGCCACTCTACAAGTATTAAGTATTTGGTGGGCTAAACTTTTTTGGGTAATACTGTTAATGAACTATAAAAAAAACTTCAATTTCTCATTTACTGTCCCTTGATATAATACTCATACATACAGTAACCGTATTACCTATTCGCACCGTATATCCACGTAATCACGTAGATCAAGTAAATAGGCATGTGTGGTGGGCAACTCTATTGTCCGTTACTTATAGGATCCAAGTTTATTTTCTTTTCCAAGCGACTGAAGTGAGCGGGGTGCTTGCGAATACGTAGATATCAGGTGCAAATAGATACAGCGACAATTTTAATAACACTTATTTCTACAATAATGCAAACCGCAAAAGTATTGCTCTTTTCAAGAGGCTCATTATTATGAAATTACGTAGATAGCAAGTATACTTATGAAGTTAGTAACTATAGTACTATTGAACGTTCACGTGTGTACAGTAAAGCTCATAATTCTTGGTATTTTACGTCGAGTTAGATAAAATTAAAATAGTCTTCTCTTTTAGAGGTTAAAAAATTAATGATGTGTCTATAAATTCAAAAACAGAAAGTTAATTTAAAAACTATTCGCTGATCTCGATCAGAATTTTATGAAGTAATGAGAGTTTGTCAATGGTGGGTGTCCTAAAAGTAAGCTAAGTCCAAACAAGGGAGAGAACTACAAAATCTCACTTGATTTTGTGGGCTGGCATTAGAGGCCATTGAAGATTTGTTCAAAGATTGCAGCGTATGGAGCTTTTGGGGGCAGTGAAGGTTCGTAGCAAGATTTGTGTTGAAGGCCAAACGATTATATAATACAGGTAAACTTTGACGAAGACAATAAAGAAAAATTCAATACCAAAAAAAGACAAACATTTCCATTGAACAAAATTACTGATTTGTGTAACGATTTTTTTAATGAAGTACTGATTAGAAGAACATACATACAATGAATTAAAAGATGACCATCTTAAGGAGATATTTTGAAGTAAACTTACTTATTTTATTCATAAGATGGTGAATTCTTTCTTTTTTTCCTTGGATGATTTTGCCTTTAGTATTGGTTACATTAAATATTACTTACCAAAAAATAAAGAACTTACTATGTTTTAATATTATGAGTATAGACTGTGTTAAAATAAGAAAACGAGAATCTTGGTCCATTATGATATGGGAAAAGGTTACCTCAACAACTTTTCTAACACCCTTATGTTGTAATTGAATAAATCCGTTTGAATACGTTATATTTAAAATATACTCGGAAAAAGTTTGAAAATGAATCTCAGTAAGGGTTGTAAGATGCAGTAACTAATAGAGCAACTTTTTTTGAATTTTAAAACAGATGGAATAAATGAAAAGTCTTTTTATACTGCTATCTGAATACATTAAAAGTCCAAAATAAATGCTGAACCATTATAAGGACGATCTTAAAATACTGTTAATTACAAATAGAAATAAAATTTATAATTTTACATCATGTTAACAAAATATGACACCTCAACAACCCAACATCATGTTAAAAAAATATTATGCCTAAACAAATAAATACATTTATATCTACTTTAAATTTTACACGTTTTCCGGAATTTTTTAAAATTAGTCATTAAATTTATGCTTTACAGTTCTCATACAAAACACAGTCTCCATATGGTCAATTTCAACAAAAAGTGTACAAATTTTTTTTAAAAATTACATCAACGTACTCTATTTCAAACAATGTTCCAAACAAACGGTTACCCATAATGTAAAATAACTAACAACATACTTAATTGACATGCTTATACAATTTGGATAAAGGATAAAATTGGATAGTTGAATGGTTGTTCTTTAAAAAATATTTTTATTAATGAAATATTAATGTTATTTAAACGTTAAATGTTGTGCCTCAATCTATAGCATAAAATATATTTACGACTACATTCATATATGTAATGACACAGCATTCATTAAAATAAAAATAATTGAAGACAAAGGAACACAAGTATTAAGTGTAATAATTAAAAGAGCGTATAATGATAGTACTGTAAAATTTTTGTACGTATGAAACAGGGAAACAACGTTTTGGTTGTTTAGACAAAGTTGCTGCCCTTATCAGGTATACAAAAGTTCAGACTCCTACGAAAGGGGTGTAAAATTATTTTTTAGTAAAAGAAGTGGTTCTATAAATGCTATATTCGTTGGTATAACAAAAGCAGCTTAAGGACTACAAGAACCTTTAATTTGTGTTGAAAGTCATTATGTCGTTAATTTATTGGTTTCCCTTGAACAGTAACAAAAACTTACATTTATCAAAAACAATTGAAAATAGTATTAAACAGTCAAACTCAACTACTTGCTTGGATGTTACTAAAAAAGCATTATTATTTTGTAAAACAATAAAGTCGGTAAACATTTCAGAATATAATATTTTAAGTAACAAACTAAAAAATTTTTGAAAAAATAGAAAATGTGATGTAAAATATGCCATTAGGTTGATTTGACAAAGTATCTCGAAATGACAATGAACGTTTATTTTAAACTTATTTTCACTAAAACAAATGGTACAAAATTATGTATAGATATTAAAATACACAAAGAGCTTTGTAACGTACTATCTGAAGCTATCACGTCACTATATACCTATATTTTTGGGCGAGTCATTGGCAGCTACCGAGTCCTATGATACTGTATATATTTTACATATGTATCGTTTTACAACACATTCTTAATGTGTGTTCTCGGTGCCGCGGACTACGAGCTAGAGGAGAGAGAAGGACTGAAGACCAGAAAAGGGATTAAAAGTGTGTGTTGTATGATTGGGTGAGCATGTGTGTAAGGTAGAGAAGGAGAGAGAGGCGAGGGCTCGTGACACGTCGGAGAGGTGTGAGCACCGAGCGGCCGCGTCAATTCCCTAGTTTTTAAAACCTTCAATAATTTACCGGTTTTTAGGCGTGTTAGAGATTTTTCGTATACACGGGAGGGGCGAGTGCATCTGTTGAAGTGCACTGCCATAACACAGCAGTACCGTGAGAGCCATCAGAGAGAGCAGAGTCAAGGAGGATCGTAGCAGCCACGATAGAGAGAAAACGAGAATAGTGACGAGTATCCGTGAGACAACAACGGGGGAATTTTCAGAGCAGAGTAGGTTAAATAAAAGTATTGGTGAGAGATAGGGAAGTGATAGGGCAGAGGAAGAGATTGAGTAGAGTGGGGTCAAGGTCGAGTGTAACGGGAGAGCAGCTGAAGCTAGAAAAAAGGGGAATTTGCATCGGGCAAGAGCAACGGAGATCGCCCGAGGCAGAGAGCATGGCT
The DNA here is from genome assembly GCF_036245765.1 of Copidosoma floridanum. Classification (NCBI taxonomy): domain Eukaryota; kingdom Metazoa; phylum Arthropoda; class Insecta; order Hymenoptera; family Encyrtidae; genus Copidosoma; species Copidosoma floridanum. Next base: position 12,581,750 of record NW_028321894.1, read on the forward strand.
GAGCCATCACGACGAGTGACACGAGTTCCAGGTAGTCGTACCCTGCAAGGATAACTAGGAGGTAAGTGTGCTGTAAATAGCGCACCGGGTGGTAAACGGGATAGTGTTGGGACGATCCGAGCGGGCGCGGGTGAGTATGTGTAGGCGTGAAAAGAGGGTGTAGTTGTGGGTAGTGGTGGTGTCAGGGTATAGGGCACTAGAGAAAGGTCGAGAGACAAGAGGTGTGAGTAGGATTGTGTACGAGCATGTGCGTGTGAGTGAGACATTTAGGTACTGGTTACCGCCGACCGAATAAAGATTAAGGCCGGTGAAGGACGACCAGGAGTCGCTCAACCCAGGACATCTACCTCGAGGACAGTGGAACCAAATATGTATTTATACAGATATATACAAATACTTAGCTACACAGAGAGAGAGAGAGACAGAGAGAGAGCGAGAGAGAGAGAGAGAGAGAGTTAGAGGTGGGACTTGCAAAGATAGAGAAGGGAGAATAAATAGCGCACGCGCTGTGAAAGTGATACCAGGGAGTTATTTTTTTTGTAGTTGGTGCCCCGAAGCTCCCTTCTATATTTCTTTTCAGGAGTGTTTGGCGTTCCCGAGCCGAGCACCAGTGGCAGACCTTCCGGAGGAGAGGAATCCAGTGGAGAGGGACGAGGAGGAGTAAGTGAGTGAGTTTTTGTGGGGGAATTCGGGACGGCTGTTTTCCCGGCCGAAAAATTCTTGTCACAAATGGCATCCCTTTAAGTGGGGAAGTATGCTGCAGGATTAGGAAGGGACTTTCAGGGCCTAAAGTTGAGGTGAGATTTTAATGTGTGGGTGAAAGTGTTGACGATTTAAGAGTGTTGCTTAGATTGGGGAGTAAGTATTAATCAATAAGGCAATAAGTAATTTCAAGAATATTTTCATTTATTTATATATATATATATATATATATATAATTTTTTCAATGCAGGCACTTATAAATACACGGGAGCTGCGCGCACTCAGGCGTAGCATCAGGAAAATGCCACTAGAGACACTAGAGGGCGAATTGTTTTTGAGGGGATTTAGTACCGAGGGGACAGAGGCCGCTGTGAGAGATAGGTTTCTCCGAGCATTGATGTTAGAGATGGAGCCAGATGATGAAAGGGTACCCTGGTACGAAGAGGACGTGCTTGTCGACGGAGAGGAGGGAAAATTCAAACACAGTACTCCGCGGACGACCCAACTCAGTACCGCTGGCGAGTTGATACAGAGGGAGTTATCACGTGGGGAGGGATCAAATTCCGAGAGAAGAGAAAGTCCGGTGTCTTTGCCAGTGCCAGGGAGACGGGGGAGCGGAAATGCGAGCGCGAGTGAGTCCGAAATAGAGGATGAGTTATGGCGATCGGACGAAAAGGGGGCTAATGTATATAGGCCACTGACAGAGTCTAGGATACAGACCGTGACGAGGACGACGTACACGACGACGTCTACAACGCCCGTCACCACGTCAGTAATAGGGGGGAGAGTAGATTGAAACCAGGGAGGGAACAGATGCGAACGATCACGATTGATTCTAACCTGCAGAAGTTGTTGATGGCCGGCCTTCAAGGAGAGCAAACTTTCAGGGCGACCACCTACACCCTTGGTGGGTGTTTCCCTGCTTCGCAGGGGCTATCTTAAGAAATGTGGAAACATCTCGCGGAAAATCCTTCTAAGTCGACACTAGGAAATATAGCACTTTTGGGAACTCCACAGGGACACCAGAGGGCCAACCAGGCAGCGTCAGGGGATAGTCAGGGTCTTATAGGGGGCGATACGGATACCGGAGAAACAAATCTGGCAACTTCAAAAGATAATCAGGTACCACCTAAGGAGAATAGGGGAATCCCAAATATTAAATTAATCACTCAACAGTCAATATTGAAGAGATCCACGCGGGACTTTACTTTACCCAGCTAAACTGAACGGAGCGAATATTTTACCCCCGAACAGGTAGTAAAAGCGATTGATTCAAATTCGGAGGAGGACGACTACGATAGCGATGGGAGGGCTAGCGATCAGAGTCACTGTGCCGAGGAAGAGTATAGGATAGAGTGCGCAAGGATCAAAAGAGAGTTGGTGGAGAGACGCAGAGCAGAAGATATGAGAAAAGATTTTTCGAACAAGCAGGAGTATATTAGGATGAATGAGGGTCAGGGGGAGGAACCAACGAGCGAAGAGTCGGGTACTGAGGAAACTCAGTTCAGAAGATTTCCGCTCCCCCAAAGGAAGCCGGGGTATAGAAAGTCAACGAGGGGAGTCAGCAATGCCAGTGCGGTAAGGAGAGTGGCCGAGGACATGGATCAGGGTGGCTTGGAAGGGGATCGGCGTAGCTTAAGGAAGCCACCTCCTCTATTTCAGGATAGGAGGGTGCAGCTGAAGAATCACCAAAAGCCAAACCTGCAGAGCAGGCGTTTAGAAATGATCCCCGGCAATGACCTTCCCCCGGAGAACCATAGGCACGCAGACCACCGAGGGACGAGATCCTGGTCGGAACTACAGTCCTGCCAGAGGAGACGAGCAATTTCCCCAGATGGGAGGCGTGATGATTGACGCGAATCCAGAGGAAATGAGTGGAGTACTGAAGATCGGGGACAGCGCAGGCCAAGCCTCAGGGCCGAGGAGACTCCAAGCAAGCTAAGTAGCCCCACGGAGGGTTATAGGACAAACGGTCCCCGATCTCAAGCGGTCAAACTTCTCAAGGGTTGGGGAGTGAAGTTTTCAGGTGAAGACAGAGGTGAGGATGCTGAAGAATTTTTGGAACAATTAGAGGACTGTTGAGGAAGCGCGGAATTCAGTGACCAAGAACTCCTGAACGCATTGCCTTGCGTGTTATCAAAGGGGGCGAGCCACTGGTTCCGTACAATTGAAGGAGAGCTAAGAGACTGGGAGGAGTTCAAGGTGTCTTTCAAGAGACAGTTCATTGGAAAATATGACGAAGAGGATTTGTGGGATGATTTGCGCCGCCGCACCCAAGCCAAGACCAAGAAGATCGCAGTGTTTTTATCGAAATTCAAATACATTGTCTTAAGATTTCCAGTGCCACCCTCTAGGAGATCGGTAGTATAGTTGGCGCGACGGAACTTGCTACCCGAATATCGTCGGGCCCTATCCGACAAACTGGTCATGAGTCTCGATGATATTGAGACTTATGGATTGTGGTGGGAAAGGCAGAAGGCTCTGGACAGTTGCTATGTCCCGCCGCCAGCAGCGGACAAGATGCACGTACCTGGAGCAGGATTTTCCCGAACACCCACGGTTCAAGCCAAGATCGAGACGGTAGCGGAAGGAAGTAATAAAAAGGAGCCAAAGGAAGAAAATCCATCCGACAACAGAGAGGAAAACAAGGGAAAGAAAAAGGGGAAAGGTGGCAAGAAGCAGGATGGTGGAGACAGTGGGGTCAAGAAGGAGGAGGGGAACCAGGGGGAAACTGGATCTTCGTGTTTCGGGGTGCCACTGGAGTTGATTGCGAGCTTCGCCCAAGCCCAGAACCGTCCGCCATGGGCACAGTATTGGAAGTCGATACCCTGGAACAATCAGGCGACTGCGAAGTCTCCGACTAACGTCAAGGAGGGAGGCCAGCTGACGGGACCACCGGCCAGCGGAGCTCAACCGGGAGCCGTCCCTATGCAGACGGCCAGCAGAGACGAAACCGCGGGAGGGAGTGGGTTCTATACCACGTGCTATACCTGCCGGGCCGTGGGTCATCGTTCCGCACAATGCCCGGAGGTGCTTTGCTACACGTGTGGGAACAAAGGACACCTGGCACGAAATTGCCCGTCGAAGAGACCCCCTGGGAATCCCGAGCCTAAGCTTACCGTCGAGTGCCAGGTTTGTGGTACTCCAGGAGTAATCTTCTCGTCCTGTCCCAAGTGTGTGTTTTGGCGAAAAACGATGGGAAACGGGGCAAGTGGGGGCCAGAATTAAGCAAGTTAACTTCTGCAACCCCCGCGCTCCATCTGAGGCGAGAATTAGAGGAGAACAGGATTGAGACAAGATATAAGGGAGGGGTTGAGAATGAAGTAAGGGATTCAGGGATATTTAAGGGGAGCAAAGAGCAGAGAATCGATAGCGAAAAAACGTGGATTTTGGTAGCAGATGGCTAATTGGTTTTGGTCCCTAGGAAGACTCTCCAAGAGCTACCGAGTAAGAGAAAGGGGAACCCGACTGGGAAATATGTGAGGATGAGTGAGAGGTTAGAGGTGGGGTTTCCGAATAAAAATGGTGATGTGGGGGAAAAACAGAGAATATTGGTCATATGGAAGAACGACGAATCTATAGGGCAGTCACGGGAAAGAGAGTGGAAGCGAACAGTGAATGAGAAGAATGAGACAATTTGGTTTACTAAATAGGTGTCAGGTCCAGACAAAGGCTTTGATGTTCAGGTAGACAATTTCGGGAGAGAACGAGACTAGAGAACGGAGAAAATTCGTTATAGGGAGGAAGACATCGAGCCGAACTCAGAAAACGTCAGGATGACGACAGGTTGGGAAATCAAGCGACAAGAAAAGGGAGAGCGGATTGGGTTGGCCCGAGAGGAAGGTGAGCCACAACAGATCGATGTCGAAGATCTTCAGGACTTCTTTAATAGGGCTTTTGGAGATGAGTCGGAGGACCAACAGTTTCGAGAATCATACTCAGACGCAGTTCTTCAGGAGAAGTACGGAACGTTGGGCCGTAATTAGACTACACCTTCCGACGTCAGTGGTGGGCAGAGAGAGGATCAGGATGGAGGGAATAACGGCCAAGAGATCCAGCGAGAGGATGTGGTGGGTACAAATGACGAAAATCGACCTTATCTATCAGTAGTGTTAGGGGGCAAGGAATACAGCGCTCTCCTTGAGACTGGGGCGCAATCGTCGCTGGTAGGACCCAGACTAGCCGAACGTTTCCGAAATAGGTTGGAGCCTATCAACGCGGCTATCGTTAGCGTGAACGCCACGTTGTCGCGGGTCTTAGGAACTTTAAAAATAAGCTGCGAGATTGATGGTCACGTGAGAGAGGTACAGGTCTGGGCAGTTACTGATATCAACCAGGACATAATCCTGGGACGGGATTTCCAGGACATGTTCGATATGGATTTTCGATTGGGCCGAGGAATGTTTCAAGTGTTTGAGGGTGATTGGCATTTGTTTAAGAGTATGGGGGATGCACCCAAGGGCACCCTCCATGCTGAATGCGCTGGGATAAGTGAAATCTCGACAGAGGAGCGGGAAGAAATTGAACGAATGGTAGACGATATTTTAGGATCAGCTGAGAAATCTTTGGGGAAGACTCCTCTCACGGAGCACGTGATCGAAGTGACGGTCAACAAACCCATACGTCATGCATACCGAAGGATGTCTCCCAAGATGCATGAGGTGGCCATCGAGGAAGTCGAGCGGTTATTCCAAGAGGGAATAATAGAGCGATCCGCTAGTGATAATTGCCAAGCACCCGTCTTACACAAAAAGCCGGATGTAGCATATCGGTTTTGTATAGTTTTTTGGGATTTAAATAAGGTAACCAAGCGGAACGCATATCCTATGCCTAGCATGGATGCTTTTTGGACAGGCTGCGCGACGCCAGGTATTTATCTAAAGTGGACCTGAAGCAGGCGTATCATCAGGTACTAATGGCCAGGATTAGTCAAAAGTTTGCGGCCTTCGCCGTGCAATTGAGGACTCTGGCAATACAAAAGAATGCCATTCAGGTCTTAACCGCCGATGTTTTTTCAACGTCTGATAGACATATTATTTGGAGAGGAGTTACGACTCCAGGTGTTTGGATATCTGGATGACATAATTGTGGCTACCGATACCTACAAGAAACACAAATATTATCTGAGATTAGTTTTAGAGAGATTAGTGGGAGCAGAGTTACAAGTAAAAAGAGAGAAGTGTGAGTTATGCATGCCACGGTTAACGTATTTAGGATTTATTTTGGATAACGAGGGGTTGAGGCCGAATCAGAACAAGGTAGAGCCTGTCCTAAACTATCCAGAGCCGCAATTGCGGTGGTTTTTGGGAATGGTAGGGTGGTATTTAAGATTTATAGAGGGTGATTCAGAGCTCAAGGTACCCTTGGTCAAGTTACTTAGGAAGAAACAGTCGTGGATCTGGGAACAAGACCAGCAGGAAGCCTTTGAGGGTCTAAAAAGGGCACTCACTACCGCTCTGGTGCTGGCGAGGCCCGATTTCACGAAGCCATTCATCCTACAAACGGACGCAAGCGGGTATGCCCTAGAGGCCGTACTCACTCAATCGAACGAGGACGGAGAACATCCCAGTATATATGTGAGTCGGGTCCTGTCACCCGCGGAGAGGAACTATAGTACCAGAGAGAAGGAGTGCTTGGCAGTGATTTGGGCCATTAAGAAGCTACGTCCCTACTTGGAGGAATACGAATTCACCGTTATCACTGATCATCAAGTGGTTGAGAAACTTGCGAGAACGCATGGGAAGACTAGCTAGATGGGCGATCGAGATGCAGCAGTGGAGTTTCGAACTAATCCATCGGAAGGGGGCGCTTAATCATGTACCAGACGCTCTATCCAGACTATACGAAGAGGAGGAGATGGCGATAGGGACATTTGAAGAAACAACGGACCCCGAGTATTTGAGGTTGATTAAGGAAATAAGCGAGGCCCCGTACAAGTTCTAAGGGTGGCGAGTTGAAGATAATAGACTTTATAGGCATCATTACGATCCCTTACTGGATCCTATCGCGTTTCCGGAGAAAAACTGGAGACTAGTAGTACCAGCCGAGTCCCGGGAGAAGGTGATTTACGACGCACATTGCCTTTCCTCCAGTGGACATTTGGGAATAGAGAAAACGTACGACCATATAGCCCGAGGGTATTGTTGGAGAGGGATGTATTACGACGTGAGAAGTTTTATTAGAGCGTGTCCCGAGTGTCAGATGTATGAGGTGCCGAAAAACCGGCGCTCAAGGACAAATGAGGAAGCAAATAGTGGAAAGGCCTTGGGCCGTGGTGGCGGCCGACCTTATGGAATCTCCACCTAGCAAGAATGGGCACAAATATTTGGTAGTCTTCGAAGACCTTTTTACTCGTTGGATTGAGGTGAAACCTCTTAGGAGGGCCGACGGAAAGTCGGTGGCGAGTGCATTCGAAGAACTGGTGTTATTTAGAAGGAAAACTCCGGATTTTTTCCTCACAGACAATGAAAAGGAGTTCGACAATCAGTTGATGCGGAAAACGTCAGAGGAATATGAGGTTAAACACGTGTTTACGTCACCGTACCATCCACAGGCGGATCCGGTTGAGCGCAGCAATAGGACGATAAAAACTATCATTGCCATATTTGTGGGACAGGATCATAAAAATTGGGATCAATACCTTCACGAGATTGGGCACGCTATAAATACCACAACCCAGGCCACAACAAAGGTATCACCAGCGTATTTAAATTATGGCCAACACCCTCGACCAGTGAAGAGTTTACGGAAAGACATAGAGGCCACTGAGACGATTGAAAGGATAGGACTAGAGGCATGGGTAGATAGGATCAAGAGGTTAGATGCCTTGCGGGATCTGGTAGCGACGCACATAGATACTGCGAGGGAGACTCAAGCAAAACGATTTAATAGGAACAAGAAAGATGTTAGATTTCCAATAGGAACTTTAGTACTGCGTAGAACCCACCCCTTGTCTGACGCGTCAAAAAAATTCGCGGCGAAACTCGCACCTAAATTTGAAGGGCCCTATGAGATAATGGAGGTTAAGTCGCTGACAGTCTATGTGTTAGGAGAGGGGGAGGAAAAAAGTCGCCGTCTCAACGAAGCTCATGTGTCAGAACTCAAAAGATACGTGCCCAAGAGAGGCCAACAAACAGAAGGGGAGATAAGGATGGGATAACCTGGTTCTCTTTAAATTTTCTTTGTACAGGTGGACAAGAGGCAGCAAGTCCGAGGAAGTTCAAAATATGGAGCGTAGAGAGCTTTCGTCTCCAGGTCCAGTAGAGGATCCCCAAGAGATAAGTGAGGAAAGGAACGAGGAACTGTTGAACTCCGATCAGGAGGGAGAGGGAGGAGGAAGCACCGGAGTAGTAGCGAAGAAGGAAAAGGAAAGAGGGCCAGAGAAGGTAAAGGTAGGAAAGGAGACAGAAGGAGGATGGAGGAAAGAGAAGAGGGGAAATGATGTCTGGGAGGAGGAGGACTATGGACTGGTAGAGTTGTTCGATGAAGGACTAGAAGAGGAATTGGGCAGGTCATTGGAGAGTGTCGAGGAAGTGTCCATCTTGAAGAAAACTTGGAGCAAGCCCCTCCTTGACTCGGGCGGAGGTGAAGGGGACTCCAACCCCAAGATCAACCCCCCCTTCCCAGTTCCCCTGGGACCCGACCAGAGGCTCCCTCGTCCCCCGGTCCTGGAGAGAGAGCTCGATAATTTGGTGAGCCAAATGGGAGTGTGGAAGACCCACACTACCTCAACCACCACGGTGCCGAAGCCTTCGTGTGGGTGGCTGGTCTCCACAGAAACCCATGGCAGATATTGGTGGCCCTCCTCTCAGGGCTTTGGAAGTAGCAAGGGCTAAAATGGGTTTTTTTTTGTTTAAAACCTAATAACTTGAGAAGGAAAAAAGATTAATCAAAACTTTTTTTTGCAGCTTCAAGCTGCGATAACAGAAAATAGAGAAAAACTATAGAGAATGTCTCGTCGTTGAAACCTAACCTCAAAATTAATGAGAAAACTCGAAAAAACAGTATTTTTAGCCGAAAAATCTCTCAAATCACTTTATAACAACACTGTCACTTTTATTTTTCAAACAATTCTAACTTTTATCACTAGAGTTTGAGTTTTATACTTCCAACATAACCTTAAAATTCGAGATTGCAGGTGACAGTGTCAGAAACCTGATATTATGTTAAGAATAAGGAATACTTCAAAAATTCTATTTAGAGCTTTTAAATAAGTAATAGAAAATAGAGAAGTAGTATGAAAAAATATCATATTGTTAAACCCTAACCTCTTATTTGATTAAAATACAAGAAAAAAATATTCTGAGCCAATAAATCTTAAAAATGACTTAATTGTAACTTTATAACATTATTATTTTAAATGATCGTAACTACTATCATGAGATTTTAATTTTTGTTCTTTTAATATAACTTTAATATTGGAGATAACAGGCTTGTAGTGTCAGAAATCTGATGTTATGAGGAGGAAAAAGAACAATTGGAGAATTATTCTTTAAGCTACGAGATAAGATGATAAAGAATAGATAAGAAATATTGAGAATCTCAGATCGTTAAATACTAACCTTAAAAAAAAAATCTAAATAACGTTCTTACACGGAGAGAACTCTGACACTACGATAGTATAGAGCTCTGTGTACTACGTGAGTATGCAGCAGCGCGCACTGTAGTAGACTCGTACTGTACTACTGTAGCATCTTGCCGTGCTGCGTTTGCTCGGGAGTCATACCAATTTGGTGCTGATTGTATGACATACTAACATAATTGACATCGTTTATTCGTGAAAAACATATTTTTATTGCTCTCTTTGAATTTATCATTACTGCGACATACGTAACGCATCAAATATTATTCTTCAACTTTTACGGCGTTATTTTTATAAAGTAAACTGTTATATTCAAATGACTAACCGTGATCTCTATCATTTGAGATTACATATATCAAGCGGCCACTTTTGAGAAAAACAACTACGATAATCACTCTGTCTTATGCATGTAATATATAGAGATATGGTATTAATATAATACATTCGTTATGTAAATTTTTCGCCGTTATGGTAGGTATATATGCTATTGTATCAAAACTATCAAGCCATGTCGAGCTGCACAGTACTATGTATATATAAACTACTGTTAAATGTTAAGTGCAATAGAATAGTCTCGTGTAGTTGAATCCTTTTTTATGAGCAATAACAGTTTACTTCAACAAAAGAAAAAGTTTCTTCAAAACTTACAATATTAAACTTCATTTTAGTAATAGTTACACGATATAATGTTCAGTATGAGTGTAATGTTTCGTTACAGGAAGGTAGTTAATCATACAAGTTAATTATTATTGACTTCAAAGATGCACAACATTAATCGATAATAACCCTAAATCTTATAAGGTAAGTTTAGGGCAATTTCATTCAAAATTCCGTGGATATAGTTATTACCGTTTAAAAAAAAAAAAAAGTTGATCAAGTCATTTTACAAATTTTTTAGTGAGAACGCTATTTTGATTTTTTTTCAAGTAAGTGCTTAACGATCAAAGATTCTTAATATTTTTTCTCTTTCCTTTATTATCTTATATTTGAGCTCAAAAAAAAATTCTCCCATTATTCCTTTTCCTTCTCATTCCATCAGATTTCAGACACTACACGCCTATAATCTCCAATTTTAAAGTTACGTTAGAAATACAAAAATTGAGTTCTAGTAATAGTAGTTAGGATCACGTGAAATAAAAATGTTATAGAGTGGAAATGAAGTCATTTCAATGTTTTTTCGGCTCAGAAAATTTTTTTTATGTTTTCTAATCAATTCAGTGGTTAAAGTTGAACAGTGTGATATTTTTTATACTATCCCTCTATACTCTATTACTTTAGTTTGAAGCTCTAAATGGGCTTCTCGAATTATTCCTCATTCTTATTATAAAATTAAGTTTCTTACACTGTAAACTGTAATCTCGACTTTTCAGGTTATGTTAGAAGTACGAAAATATAATTCTAGTAATAGTATTTACTATCCATTAAAGTAATAATGTTATGAAGTAAAAATTAAGTTATTTTTAAGATTTATTGGCTCAGAATATTTTTTTCTTGTATTTTAATCAAATAAGAGATTAGGGTTTAACAATATAATGTTTTTTCATACAACTTCACTGTTCTCTATTACTTTATTTAAAAGCTCTAAATAGAATTTTTGAAGTATTCCTTATTCTTAACATAATATCAGGTTTCTGACACTGTTACCTACAATCTCAAATTTTAAGGTTATATTGGAAATATAAAACTCAAACTCTAGTGATAAAAGTTAGAATTGTTTGAAGAATAAAAGTGACAGTGTTGTTATAAAGTGATTTAAGTGACTTTTCGACTAAAAATACTGTTTTTTCGAGTTTTCTCATTAATTTTAAGGTTAGGTTTTAACGATGAGACATTCTCTATAGTTTTCCTCTATTCTCTATTAGCTCAGCTTGAAGCTCCAAAAAAAAGTTTTGATAAATCTTTTTTCCTTCTCTAGTTATTAGGTTTTAAACAAAAAAAAAATCCATTTGACCCATAGTGCGGGCGTCGCCCTCAATAGACCTCAGGAGAAGGGACCTAGTCAGGAGGATCGAAGAAACGTTTCCCAAACCCCACTCACTGAGGAACTTTCACCGGAGATCACGAACCAAAGGGATAGTTCCCGGGACCCCGAGGAAGTCACTATGACTTAGACGGAGGTGGAGGCCTCTCGGACCTATGTCCCTATCCAATCCCACAATCGATTTTTCGTCGAGGAAGAAGAGAGTTGGGATGTTATCTTCCCCACCCCCTCGAAACCAAGGGCACTGGGAAAGCTGGAGGCCATTCCGGTGGAAACATCATTGAAGAAGGGACCCGTTATCAAGATGGTCCAGGCATTCCCCCCTCCGAATCGAGCGGTTGGGAAGCCGTCGAGGGGACCCATGAAGGTCAAGACGGTGGGCACCACCTTTGGCAACCTACTGCCCATCCCGTTTGATCCCGCTCTTGACCCCCCACCTCTACGATGTTTCCACTGTTGGCAGCCTGGCCACATTGCGCTCAAGTGCCCTAGGCCACCCGTGAAGCATTGCCGAAACTGTGGGCGTCAGGAGGTGGACATCGAGGATTGTCCTCGATGTGGGACCGAGGAGAAGCGTCGACGGCAAGAGCGAAAGAGGAGGGCAGGAGAGGCTACAATGAACCCGGGCGAGGTCACTGGTCTGGCCGCGCGCTTAGATCTAACCAGGGAATGAAAGCCAAGTCTACCTCTACATCATGACGAGTACCCCCACCGCTTTCAAGACCACTGCCGGGAAAATCTCGCGAAGGAAGCCAAAGCGAATAGGGAAGAATGGAATCACGCCAAAACTCAAGAAACCAGGGGAGAGCAGACTTCGCAACTTCCGGACCTGCGAGAACAATTGGATGAGCTACGAGCAAAGAAGGGGAGGATGAACGCCTATGAGCGGCGCCTCCAAGAGGAACGAAATCGAAGGGAAGAACATAACCAGGAAGAAGAGCGAAGGAGCCAGGAAAAACGGCAAGCAAATAGGTTGAGGGACAAGAAAGTGGAGGAGCAGAGAAGAGAGAAGAAAGAAAGAGAAGATCAAGAAAGAAGAAAGAAAAAAGAAAGAGAAGATCAAGAAAGAAGAGAGAAGAAAAGAAGAGAAGATCAAGAAAGAAGAGAGAAGAAAAAAAGAGAAGATCAAGAAAAAAGAGAAGAAAGAAAGAGAAGATCAAGAAAAAAGAGAAGAAAGAAAGAGAAGATCAAGAAAAAAGAGAAGAAAGAAAGAGAAGATCAAGAGCGAAGACAGATGGAACACCAGAGAAAGACGAGAGAGGAAGGGCAAAGGGAAAAGAAGACAGAAATAGTGGAGCAAGAGAGGAGGAGAGCAAAACAGAGCAAAATGATAAGTGAATCCGAAGAAAAGAAGAGAAAGAGATAATGGAAGACCCAAGGAGGGTTGACGGAGCAGTGGAATAAGTATATGGCCAAAAGAACACGAAAAAAAGAGGACGAAACGAGAGCTCAAGAAGAGATAAGGAAGAGAGATAGGGAAGAGAGAAAGAGGCGTGAGAAATTAAGACAGGTAGAAATGTATCACAAGGAACTGAAGCGAAGAATCGAGGAAAAGCGATTGGAAGAGATTAAAAGAAGGAAGGACCAAGATCGAGAGCTTCGTCGTAAGAAAGAGGAAAAGGCGAACGAGGAAAGGAGGAAAAAGGAGAGGCAAGATCAACGCGATGCTAGGAAGTTTCGGAGACAATCGGGACAGGAGGAGGGGACCCACTCTTCGAAATCAAGGGGGGGCTCGTGCCCTGGGCATCGACGTCACCGATCCCGCTCGAGGAGGCGCGACCTCCATTCTCGTAGCGGTCAACTAGAAGCAACCGTGTGGTTGGTCAAGCACATCGACGATTTACCGTCGACCACTAGACAGCGGGTGTTGGACGGGACTTTCCGGAAGTCGTCCTCATCACCCTAGAGGTATGGGTCGCCGAGGACACAGAGATGGAGGAGATTAGGAGGACCAGAAAATGGACGCAGAGGGCCAGAGAAAGGAGAGATATGAAGAAAGAAAGGAAAGATCCGAAGAAATAGAGCTATTAAGGCCAACGGAGAAGGAGAGAATAATTTTATTTTTCAGGACCAGGACTAGTATAGGCAGAGAGGAGAGAGACCTTGGGTGTAGGAAAACTCCAGGCCAGACAAATAATTACTTATTTCAAGTAACCAGGGGACCCCGGAGAGGAGGAACGAGAAGTCATCGGGGGAGAGATCCCAGGTAAGCGTCTTTCATTAATTATATAGGTAGTCGCCAATAGAAGACGGCTTTAGACATTCGGAGGAATGTCTAGCCTAGGAGGGGGGTTTGTGACGTGGTTGCTGAAGCTATCACGTCACTATATACCTATATTTTTGGGCAAGTCATTGGTGGCTAACGAGTCCTATGATACTGTAGATATTTTACATATGTATCGTTTTACAACACATTCTTAATGTGTGTTCTCGGTGCCACGGACTACGAGCCAGAGGAGAGAGAAGGACCGAAGACCAGAAAAGGGATTGAAAGTGTGTGTGGTATGATTGGGTGAGCATGTGTATAAGGTAGGGAAGGAGAGAGAGGTGAGGGCTCGCGACACGTCGGAGAGGTGTCAGCACCGAGCGGCCGCGTCAATTCCCTAGTTTTTGAAACCTCCAATAATTTACCGGTTTTTAGGCGTGTTGGAGATTTTTCGTATACACGGGAAGGGCGCGCGCAACTGTTAAAGTGCACTGCCATAACGCAGCAGTACCGCGAGAGTCATCAGAGAGAGCAGAGTCAAGGAGGATTGTAGCAGCTGCGATAGAGAGAAAACGAGAATAGTGACGAGTATCCGCGAGACAACAACGGGAGAATTTTCAGAGCAGAGTAGGTTAAATAAAAGTATTGGTGAGAGATAGGGAAATGATAGGGCAGAGGAAGAGATTAAGGCGAGCGGAGTCAAGGTCGAGTATAACGAGAGTAGAGAATAAATAGCGCACGCGCTGTGAAAGTGATACCAGATAGTTATTTTTCTTGTAGTTGGTGCCCCGAAGCCCCCTTCTAGTTTTCTTTTCAGGAGTGTTCGGCGTTTCCAAGCCGAGCACCAGCGGCAGACCTCCCAGAGGAGAGGAATCCAGTGGAGAGGGACGAGAAGGAGTAAGTAAGTGAGTTTGTGTGAGGGAATTCGGGACGGCTGTTTTCCTGGCCGAAAAATTCTTGTCACAGCTTCAATACCAAATGTTAAAGACACTGCAACAGCAGTAGGTTGAATCGATTGTGGTTCTAAAATTGCTCATTTTTTCGAAGATGTAACTACTGTTGGATTTTGTTATTAGTTTGGACAATTTGATGCATGGTTCTTTATTTTTTAAAGTATCTAACGTGATAAAATACAAAACTCGAACAAATTAAAGATGTACAAAATTTTGTAGATAGAGAAATATCTTTTGGAAAAGAAACGTTTGACTAATTCTATAAAAAATTAAATAATAATAAAAAAAGTACTTTCTACGTTTTGTGAAAAAAAATATAATTTTTGTTACTCATAGCTCTGTAGATTAAAGAAAAACTAACTTAGATAAAACATCAAGTTATTTTTTTATTTCTCAAAGTTATAGAACTGTCTGACTTTTGTTAGACTAAGACAATAATAAAAGCGTGTTCTAAGAATTAAACAACGATAACAAGAAATTAAGAGAAGATGATTTATTTACTCAGGATAGACCTTTAATAAAAAAAAGCCTTTAAAACATTTAATACCAATTCAAGTGATGTCTTTGATACGAAAATATATTTTGGTAATACGTTAATTATTTTAGAAGGAATCTTCGATAATTCCTTCCATTTACAGAAATCAGGAATAAAAATATTGGTAATTAAGAACCAATAAAACTATTATGTTTCTGAATATTTGATACTTTAAAATTACGAGTAAATATTTGTTTCTATGTTAAAAAATAGATAGCAAGTAATATATGTTCTAATCTACTTAATAAAAGTAGTTATTCCGTTAATAGTGTTATTTTTACATCCCACAATAAGTATACCAGTTTCCTAAATAAAATAATTCTTTGAAAATTAAATGACTAAACTAAAAACTAATGCAGCAAAGATAACACAACATATAGAGGTTTTGATGAATAAGACAATGGTACTTATATGAATTTTCCAATACATGTATTAAATAGTATCTGGAAAGCATCACCTTTTAATTGTGTTAGTTTAAAAATAAGTATAATAGTAGTGCTAATTAAGAATTTGAGTAAATCAGACAGTTTATATGATGGTTCTTGACTAGAAATTACTTAATCATTCAAGCACATCGTAGAAAGAAAAGTAATAAACGGAGAAAGAATAGGACATAAGATTTTTACTTAAAAAATAACTTTGAATACTGGAAACTTCTCCTGACAACCTTTCATTTTACATCGTAAGATTCCTAATAGTTACGGCATTTACTGTGACTATCAATAAATCAATAGTGCCATTTTATATTTAAGTAAATCAGTATTCCCTCATGGCCAATTATACGTAGCTACATTAAGATTCGGAAATAAAAATAGTAAATTCATTTAACGTAAAAGAGATAATTCATTCATCAAAACTGTGTATAAAAAGAGGGTGTCCATAGCTATAAAATTGTTAATGAACACTAATAAATATTTTTTTTAGTAGGTGAAATTATAACAAACGACAATGACAAAAACTACATCATTTATTAAATGAGTTTTTATTCAAACGTTTAATAATATTTTTTAAAATATCCAAGGCCTTACAACTAATTATAATACTCAAAGCACAAAAAAGTCCTCTGTTATAATTACTTAGTAGTAAGGTAAAATGGGGTATAGTGGGACAATGCAGAAATTGCAGGGTATAGTGGGACAGGAGGAGAAGGTCACAACTGGTAGATTAATTTGTCGAAAAAAATCCTTATAAAAATTTCCTAATATTCCTTTATCTCTTAGCTCGCTAAGACTCCAAAAATTGATTGTGGTAAACGTTCAAGGGAGAATGAAAAAAATATTTTATGAAGCTGTCTAGGCACTCGTTTGACGCATATGTCTTAAATGAAGCATTCTGCACATTTTAGATGTGACACTAAAGTTGACTATCTAGGTGACCAAAAATACCAAAAATAAGATTTTTTTCGTACGTTCAAATTATTGATACGTAATAATGTGACTCTCAAAAACAAGTGTCAATAATTAGATCTTAAAACTAGCTACTTCGTCATAAAATACAGCCTGTCCTAGTATACCCTTATTTCCTGCAAACACCATGTAAAAGTGGAACGAGGCATATCATTGCTGTCCCACTACTGCATCCTTTTTTTTTTAAAACTAATTAGTAGTGTTTTTATTTGGTATTTTAGCCTTTAAAACTTGCTTCTTATCTCCACAGAAGAATCAAATAATATCCTTTTAAAAAAAAAAATTTTCTGTAATCAATCTTAATTATAAAATCAAGAAGAAAGCAGCTAAGGAAATCCGACCCGTGGCGGTTGTTGATAATTTGATACAGTACTTAAAAAAAAGAAAAAACATTGAAATAGCAGTAGGTTTTAGTTAATAAACAAGAAAAAGAAGAAATAAAAATGTTAAAGAGTACGAAAAGAATTTAAACAAGAAGTTTCAAGAGAGTAAAAAAACTGTTAGGAACAAAAATAGGAATTAACTTGAAAATTAAAAATTAAAAAAAAATTTTTTAATAAGAATACCGAAATGCGAATAATAACTCAGTAGTACAGAAATTAAAAAAATGTTTATTTAAACTAGAAGACAATAAAAAGGATTGAATGCGTGTGAAGCTCATTTATTGCAAAGCAAAATAAAAAGAAAAAAAAAAAATTTTAAGACTTTAGGAACTAATATTTATTTTAAACTTGTGCTCACTATTATGATTTTCGTTATTTGTATTATTAATAATTATATTATCTAGTTTATGTTGTATTAGACAATAAATTTTTCTTTATTATTGATGAACATAGTAAGAAGGAATTTTGTGAAATCGTTGAAAAAAAAATATATAAAAGAGAAATCCCTATTAATCTATTATTTTTAATATTTATATACTGTCAAAAGTGATAACTTACCACTTATAAATGATAATTTGTGCTCTTACATATGCAAATAACATTGTCATATACTGTCCCACTACTACCACATGCAGTGTCCTACTACTGCCGTAATCCTCAAAGATATGTCCCACTACTGCAGATTTGACGACTTTTTTTAAAAATTATTTAATTAAACGGATAATGATAAGCACAGGTAATAAATGTTGTTTTCTTAAGTAAAGACCTATATTTTCAATTTAGAAAAAAATTTAAGTTAATTAGCATTGGTGGAACTCCAAAAATGAGAAATAAGTATTTTTTGCTTAAAAAAATGTCCTACTATACACCATTTTACCTTACTTAGATATATGACTAAGTAATGGCAATTAAGGAATTTAAAAATCTCTGGTCAAACTAATATAAAGTTACCTAAACTTCATCTAGTGAGTTTATCGTCCACTTTAAGATTGTAATTACATATGGTCCCTTGAAAATGCCTAGATGGTGCAAAGGTATTGCACAATCCCTAATTTGTCTTTCATTTCATGTAGTACCTAAAGTTTTTTTTAACACAGTCACTAACAACCCAAGTGCCAGAAGTGTCTTGGATCCAAATTGAGGTTCACAGTTCTACCTCATTGTTTTCAGTTGTTCTTAGAATTTAGATTTTTAGAGTATAATGATAAGAATGCTAAAAAATATTAGGATACGTAATTTATTTAAGAGATGTAGAAAAATGTAGCATTTTGCTGCAAAAAAGTTTCTCTTAACATGGCTTATTTTTACACGGCCATACATTTTTGCACGGTTTCAGGTAAAAAGCTGTATTAAAAAATTTTCTAAGCGTCTTACATTTTGAAGAACGATGAAAATAAGTCTTAAGAAATTCTGCTTCCAGCTCTTTTGATTATGTCAGGTCCTATTGTGTTATCAGAACGTGCATAAGTGTATGAATATGTAAATGAAAGTTCAACACAGTCACATTGCTTATAAAGCCGTAAGCGTTTATTAAAAAATCTTTAATCTGTTCTATCTTGATCTATTCTCATTATTAAATGCTATATCAAAGCAAAACTCAATAAAAAAAATGGAAGTAAAAGAGAGGAAGAATGTGAGAGTGTATGTGAAGTGACGACTTGCTTGAAGAGATTTTTTTTTATTTTATTTTATATTATTCTATTCTGTATAATATTTTTTTTCTTTATACTAAAACTTTAAGACTCTTAAAAGAGTTATACATATCAAAAGTCATCACCTAACAAAGCTGACTGTACACTCCGTGGCTCTCAAAAGTTTCAAGCGACAACCAAAGCAAGCTGCCAAGCGTAAGCACATGAAATCAACAAGTACCAGCGCCATGGCATGTAAGACAAATAAGTTTTGACTAAAGCTTCACGCAAGGTGCACTTCTTTGCATGGTGTTTAAATCAACAGCTGACTAGAAAAATAAAAAAAGTTTCAAAAAATTCACTTACAAGAACTTTTAACTCAGAGAATTTTTCTAAAAAACAGAATTAAATTCTCTGAATAAAAATATACAACATTACTTTAATTTTCTCAAGCCAAACACTAATTTATGAAAAAATAATAAATTTGGAATACAAGTAGGTCATATGCTTCTAAAAAGTTATTTTTACGTATCAGAAATTACCACTCAGCGAAAATGTTATAATCCAAAAATTTTATTAAATAAACAGTTTCACGAATTAATTGTTTTCACGAAAAAATAATCTCTGAAAGACCCACAAGAACGTATAAACGCAAGGGCAGAAGATTCCTCATAAACACACAAATACATAAGAATAATAAATACAGTGTGTAAGCGTTAGATTCTAGATACTATACGGACACTTATCGTTTTGTAGGTAGGCGTATACATATGAAAGATACTAATGTTTATTGTGTATGCATATGCCAAACAAGCATACATTTGAGACATGAACATATACACACACGCAAAAAAAGTTTTTTTCTTAATCATCTATAATTCACTATGTGTTTTATGTCAACTATGTAATTATCATTATCAAGTCGCGTGGGAGAGTGACGACGTGGGAGCAGACAAAACCTCGGCGACCATGCCTCTATTTACTTCAGATTTAAATACTCAAAATTTTGAACATCAAAAAATAAGTATTTTTACCTGCATGCCTGATTTGTTTTCATTCAATTTAAACTTTTTAGCCGTACTCTACAGCTTCAACAAAAAACATAAGTCAGAAAGTCGTTTTAACAATGAAAACAAAGCATGTGTATCTTAAAAGGCTCAAATTTATTTTCAAAATTTTTTCTGGCTCAGCCCTCACTGAAAATAGTCTTATCGTTAAGTGAGCTGCAAACTCAATCTTTTCTACGTATAATTGGAATAGGCATGTTTTTCAAATCCAGCAGAGCTAGCAACAGTGCAAATGAGATGACAGACAATTAAAACATAATCCTATTTTTTATTCTCTTTGACCGTGAGCCATGAGTTAAAGACGCAATCAAGAAATTAACTTATTTATGTATTGTTCAATAAAACTAATGCTAACAATAAATCGTGTGATACAGCTGTAATAGTATCAATATAATCTGCTCGATAAAACGCGAAGCCCTAAATATTTTCTAAAGTGCCATGGATAAAAAATTGTAAACCTAAGCCTCATTCACCTCAATGGTTTGGGTAATTAGTAATCATACATGCTTATTTAATATTCTAAGCAGTAGTAAAATCAGAAATTATTTAAGAAAAACAAATTTTCCGTGAATTGTACATTACTTATACGATTTTGGTACGTATTCTCATAATAATAATTTGTTGTGAGAATTATTTAGTTATTAAAAAACTTCAATTTGGAATATTTTGATTTCATCATTGATAAAAACCACACAAGAATGAAAGCTAGTTAAATAAATGACACACATTAAAAATTTTTAATATGAATAATTACTTAATACTTTATTTAAAAACTCTAAGGAAAAGAGTAATTGCATTTATGTAATTATCTTGAAGAAAAAATTTCCAAGAATTACAGAATGACGTAACTTAATAAAATGGAGAAAAAGAAAAAAGCATTATAGATAAGAATCGTAGAACTGTATTTTCTTAACAAATTTATTTAGGTCAGTAAATTTATAATTTATTTGTACAAATCAACTTCTACACACAATTATTTATGTAAAGCATTTTTAAATAAGTAACTTTAAGTAGAAATTTAGTGAGACCCTTGTAGATTACAGTATCCATGTAATGCAGACTTCGTATCTGTTGAAAAAATGGTATTTCTCTGAGAAGTTATATCCCCACAAAAATACCTATTAACAAAACAACCTGGTTAAGTAAGTTTGATGTGTTCAATTAATATTTTGTAAGGAATTTTTTAAGACCTTATACACTAGCATTACATAGTATTCTTTTTAATCAATTCATCCTTTATATATACTTTCGAAATAGCAAGGCATTATTGTATTCGATGTTAGGTTTGTCAAAAGTCGATATTATTCGTTTGATTTTATGAAAGTACGAGTACTAAACAGTGTTATACTATGAGTACCACACAAAATGTATGTTGCACCAAAAAAAAAAAAACTTACCCGTTTTTACATTTGGATTTTGAAACTTTTCAATTATTAGGAAGAATACTATTTATCACCAGTGTATATGGTTTTAAGAAATTCCCTACAAAATGTCAATTTAAGATATCAAACTAATCTTACCTTTTTGTTTTGTTAGAAGGTATTTTTATCGAATCCTTCATATTCGTTTACATTTAATCATAAGTTTATTTCTTTTTTTTTTATAGTGCATGGTAGAATCTAATAAAATTCTTGACTTAAATAAATAAAAAAAAATCAAATAAAAGTAAAACAATAATTTTTTTTTTTCTGGAATATAACTCAATTTAATAAAAGAAAGAAAGACAAAATAGATTACGGTTAAAAAAATTAATAAAAAGGGGGAAAAAATACGCACATGAAATAAACTAAAAACGAAGGTAATAAGTAAATAACTCAACGGTAAAAATTGTTAACAAAAACAATAATTCAGTTCATGCTGATACGACAGAAGCTAAAGCATTGATGAAGTCTCTTAACGCCAACTTCTCGTTTTAAAATATCATAAAATTCATTCCTATATTTGATTTAAAAAATGTTCCGCTCAAGGACTCTCCTTAAGAAGTTAGGGCTAGAGAAATTTGGGTCACAGGTAATGATAAATATCCTTGCAAAAAGCAAAATACTAAATTTGTAAGATACCACACATATGAGCATAAGTGGCCAAGACTTTGAAGACCTTCAGGCATTCGTAGTACAGTTTTAAAAATATATGTGACAGGTAAAGCCATTGCTCAATATCCAACTTAGCTGCCGAAAGTTTGTCAACAAATGACTAATCGGTGGGCACATACTGTAGTTACTTGAACCCACTGCTGGGTGGTGCTAAAAAGGCATTAACGAAAGATGAGGGCAATACATACAACGCGCATATAATGACCCAAATACCAGACATGGTGCTAGACATGGTCATAATTGGACCAGCTCTCATCATAATCCAATAAGTAAATCTGAAAGATTCTGAGTTCCTAGCTGATGCTTTCGATTATGCATTAAAATTGGAGAGCTGAAAAAAAAGTGGTATAATATCAGACATACGATACTAAGAACTATCTCGCAGTCATTTAAGGAATAATTTAAATAACTTATCTTTTGTTATGTATATTATTATTTTTTAAAGAACAATCAGAATCACAATACTAAAGGGCAGTAGAATAAATATCCGAAAAATAATAGGCAACATTAGTTATCTAGAAATGGACAGAATTACCGCAGAAATAATCAAAATTAGACTTTAACTATAACTCTAAGAATAAGAATTATAATAAATACGACCAACAAAGTTTACAACCTAATTATCAATACAAGATTTTTTTTTTAATATGACAAACCAGAAGATGACCATTTGTCAGATGATTTAAACTCTAAGGTGGCTCATCAACATTGTTGTGTGGAGGTGAGCCTTCAAAGACGAAATTTTACCCCTACATTGAACGTTTTAGCTTAAGTTATGAACATAGGAACCGGATAGAAGCCGTCCACATTGGTACGTGCCAGGAACTTTGGGTAGACAATTAGCCTAAGTGTAGAAGGTTGTCTATCATAGAAAGGAAAAATTGTTTTGTTACACCTATGCTCTGTAATGGAGCTGCCACAAACTTAAATTAACGTGACTAGCTACACTTATATTCACGTGTAGAGACTAGTAAAATTATTAATCTCACCGGAATTACACCTTCACTTGTTTTAACTTAAGAAATAACGTACATAACTAGACCAGGAAAACCTTCTATTTTTTATTCTGTTCCTGACGATTTTTTTACCAAAAATTGTGGTTTGATAAACGAAAACATTTGTAAAGAACTCAAATCCACATTGTTGTATTATCATCATCCTATAGTATCAGATGTGGACTTAATAAATTCCTTTTTCTTTTTAAACTCTTAAAGAAATAGAGCGATTCGAGAGGGATGTCAAAAGACAGACGACCATAAAACTTAAGAAACAAACGCAGTCAATAAAATTTTAGGTACTACTCTTAACATTAACAAAGAAACAAGGTGTCTTAGGTATAATATTAACCAACAAAAATTGTATGATGAATACATCGTAAGCCAACCTAAGAAGTCAAATCTACCTTAATATGAAAAATTAAGTGACACAAAAGCTTCTATGCATTTTTGAGATGAATATGACAAATCGATTTTATCAAAGATAGGTGTTCATTAAACGACAGTTAGTGATAATTTAACCAAACAAATTGGCATACATAGCAAAAATAGTGAGCTAGACAACGAACATACACTGTCACCCTATGGCTGTCAATAGAATGAAAATACTTAATAAAATAAAATAACTACTACAATAATTATTACCAGTTTCATTAAACGATACTTGCCACGTGTAGACGTAGGACAAAATAGTGTGTATGTAGGGAGAGGATTAGTAAGAGATGGAAAGGGACAATGTAATGTTATGGCAACAAACACTTATTAGGATGATGTTGTGATCAAAATAAATTAAGAAAAATCTCACCCTTTTTACATATTTCACCTTAGTTGGACCCTGATACCAGTAGCACATATGAGCAATTAATGGTTAAAAACAGACAAGACGGAATAAAAGAGTTTAAAGTACTTGCGCATACTGGTCACTTGAACCTGAAGCAATAAGACCAAACTTATCGACTTATTTTTTAATTCCTAGATGTTTTTTTTTACCTAAGGACCCTGTACCCTATACTAATATCGTTGCGTACAAGATCCTGACAAAAAATAAGACTTCTATAAATACTAAACAACGTCGTCAGCCACCGATATTAATAAAAGTTTTAGAAGAACATGTGGCTCAGAAACTTATTAGAATTTATTTCTTAGGGATATTTTCAGTCAATGAGAAATTCAACCAAAACCCAAAAAGATAAAAGCCATTACATAATTTTTTCAGCCAAAAACTATGAAAAATGTAAGATGATTCTGAGGACTAGCAGTATACTATACTATCCTATGTATTAAAAGGCAAGGAAAAATTAGAATGGACCAAAATTTAAAACAACGTTTTGAAATACTAAGAGACTATCTACGTTAAAATCTAATTTGATGAGTTCCCGGCTCTTGTAAATCATTCCAGCTAACAATATATGCATTTGATTTGGCTAATGGAGTGGTATTGGATCAAAATAAAGATGGGTTTGACCACCCTATTCTCTATTTTTGAAAAGCTCTAAATAAAGCCAAAATACTTTGTTTCATGGCTATAAAATAATATTTAGCTACACCATACGCAATACATCATTTCCGTTTTCACTTATTAGAAAAAATTCGTTCTTGTAGTTATTAATGAGCTATCAAGTTTAATGCATGTCAGAAAATATTTACGGCAGCGTTTAATGCGTTAGATGGTTGAATCCACTGATAATGAATATACTTTTAAACATAAGCCAGAAAAACTCAATATCTATGCTGATGCAGTATCTAGAAATCCAGTAGGAGCATTTTTGTATGCAGAAAGTAACATAAATAACAAATCATCATCATAAAAAGTAACAATAATGGGTCAAATAAAAAAGGAGAAAAAGAAAACGAAAGCACAAAATTAGAGAAAAAATTTATAAAAAGATGTAATTTAAGGACTATTAAACCTAAAGCATTGCCAAAATAAAAGCAAACCTAAAGTATTAAAGAAGACAGAAGGAGTAAGAAAACCTATGAGCACGACCAAATACGAAACAGGTGTACTTCAATTAACTTGGGGCCCTAGACGAACTCCTTATTCAAAATAAACAAGGAACAGTTAAAATAAATTCAGAGTGTGATTGCTTAAAAGACTCGAATAAGAACATTTTTACAGCCACAGACATCATCCGCATCTTGACCAAATATATTTAGAACTGTCACTAAAAATACATGAAAAGATTTAATCTTATTTGAAGTAAGTATTTTAGAATTAGTAGCCTCAATATCAAACGCTAGTGATACAAATATGTAAATCACCGAAATATTATCCAAAATTTTTGGAAATTATGAAATTCAACAGTAAACTGTCAGAGATTTAATTAACCTTGGTGCATCATCAAGGACAAGTATGTTATCTGAAAACGGCCCTAGTTATACTGAAAAATTGTCAGGAGAAGATACACAACCACCAGCGTATTACCTAAGCTGGAAAGAAGAACGATAATAGGTGACTGAAACGGAAGTAGACTCAGATACCTATGCTGATTTAGACTCAGATGCTACAAATGCTAAGATATCCGATAGTCCCATTTTGCTTTGTGAAGATTCAAATGAATAAGTATTTAAAGACAAATCTTAAAATACGACAAGTAAAATTAATTAGACTATTTATCATGAAATAAAGAAATTAACCGTGACGATAAACTAAAACAAGCTAATATAAATTTTTTTTAGTAACTAGATTTTTGGATTGGGATAATACAAACGGCTTTATATCTTATATATTAAGATGTACAACAGATTTGAAACATCTATCTAATAATAATAAAATTTTAAGAAAATACATGATGAGTGAGAAGTTATCAGTTACCCCACATGTAAAAAAAATACATCCTTAGGTTTTAGTACACCAACGAACACAAGTTATTCTATTACTACATAAAACAGACGACCTTAGCATTCAATTTAGCACATGTAACAAAAGCAACTCCGGATTCCTTAAATGAAAACAACAACAAACAAGCAGTCTGCAATAAAAATAAATCATCAAATTGAAGTATCGCACCTGATTTTATGCTTGTATCAGACTTACACACTTTTTAACCAATTAATCAATGTGAACAGCTGTACGAAAAAGTATACATAAGTCTCAGTAATCGTAGCGGTAGTACTGATAAATAATTAATAAGGTAGCATATTTTGCAACCCTCAACAAGAAAGGCATTGTCAAAAAAAAAAAAAAAAAAAAAAAAAAAAACAATGAGAGATATTGTTTATAGTAAGAAAATCATATATTCACACTCAGAACTATCGAAAAAAATATAATTAAAGTAATAATAGTAAATAAATAAATAATAATTATCAGTATTGTATTTCTATGAAAACAAAAAAAATATTTAAAAAATCAGTCAAAAGTAAAACACTATTAACAATACAAAAAAAGGATAAAATAACAAAATGTTTACAAGTATACTTACAATTATATGTGACACACTTCAGAACAGTGTAATTAGTTGATTTTTAAGGACGTAAGATATAGAAAGTTTCAAAAAAAAGAATCTTATTTTCAAATTATTTTGATTTTAATTATCAAGAAATACAACTGTAATCGGAAATTTTTACCAATTGCTACCCTCAGCTACAATCCATCAATTACTCTATCAATAGTCAATCCTGATGTTTCTTAACAACTATCAAAATTAACAGCCAAAATAGATAGAACCTAGTTTAACTTTGAGAATCGTCGGTTGGAGATTGTAGTGAAGAAGCTATGATTGTATAATTGATCATAAGATTAAGATTAAACAGTAATCAGGAGATAATAACAACGACTGGAAATTCTGAAGATTTGTTTTACAAAACAAGTCTAAAATAAAACTGAACAAAGAGAAATACTCACACACATTTGGCTCAGAAGCCATGTAAGATAAGGTCTTCTCCACTGTCTTAGGTATCAAAATCACAATTAAATCTGAGGCAGCATTTCACCATGCCAATGACAAAAGCATATACATGCAGAGTAACACAA
The DNA here is from genome assembly GCF_036245765.1 of Copidosoma floridanum. Lineage (NCBI taxonomy): Eukaryota > Metazoa > Arthropoda > Insecta > Hymenoptera > Encyrtidae > Copidosoma > Copidosoma floridanum. Next base: position 12,608,256 of record NW_028321894.1, read on the forward strand.
CATTGCAGAGCTTATGGGACACAGTTTTCAGAAGAAAATACAATAGCTATTAAATATATATCAAAGAAAAAAAATGTGTAAATTTACATACAAAACTATTTATACAGGACAACCCCTACTCAAGAGAATAATACGAGTCATCAGTCTCATAAACGAAGTCAGAACATCTTAAGCAGACACCTGTGATATAGTTTTTAAGAATCCGCAGTGAGAATGAAACATAGATTAACAGAATAATTGAGAAAATCTGCTACTAAAACACCACACGGTATTATCAGTTAATACCAATACTACAATGGCAGAAGACATGCGCACAAGAAAAAAAAACAACATCTCGATAAACGACAATGTAAAAAATAAAGAAAAGCCAAAAATCGTTATACTGGCTAACAAGAGTGTGTGTCCAGTAAAAAAGGGCCAAATATCTGCGAATCATATAGTAAAAAAAACCAGCAAATTCTTGCCTGAATAAAAAAAAAAAAAAAACTGCCAAATTGCCTACACTATACATTTTCCTCCTGACAATGTACACAGTCCACAATCAGGGAAATAAACAAATATTTATTCTTGCTGAAAAACATTTTTAACTGACATCTAGCGGAAAGAAAAAAAAACACTTTGTGCATGATTGAATCAGGTAAATAATCAACACATCCTTCAGAGTCCACTAATGTAAGTAATGAGAAAAAAAAAGAAAAGAAAATTGATGTGATATTTAAGAAGAAAACTAGTATAAGCATTTTGTACACAAAAAAAAGGTTGGCTATAGTGAAGTAAGAATTTAATGTAAGGCAAGAAAATATAAGTGTAAAAGAGGTGCAAGATATAATCACCTAATGATAAAAATCCATTCACATAATAAGTTATTAACAAATCACTTTTCTCCTGGTACGATGGGTGCAAAAATTCATTGTATTTACTCAACAGGTCTTCTTTTTTATTACAATGGTCGCATTGAAGTGCCGTTTTCCATGGGAGGCCCTTTTACTAATACGTGTTATAGATTGCTTACAGATAATGACCAACGCAACAGAAAGCGAACAGTAGATGAGACATCATCGGAGAGCAACACCACTCGGCGACTTAATGGATCAACTTAAAAGATTATTGTTTAAGGTAGTAAAATATGAAATAATTACAGAGAATTTTTTAACGGATAATTTGCCTGATAATAAAGATAATTTAGATCTTTTACATATTGAACAAATTTTTGAATAAAAAAATAAATCATGCAAATGATTGAATTTATCTGCACAAAAAAAAAAAAAAAAATCAAAAAAAAGATATAGATGAAGAAATACGTTTCAGTAAAGAAATATTCAACTCGATGTTTAAAAGTTTAAACAACAACCAGAAAAAAACATTTCATAAAATTTTTAAACAAAGAAATAATATTTTCTTTAAAGATGGTCCAGGAGGGTCGGAAAAAACTTATTTATATGAAATTTAAATCAATTTTTTTATTTAGCAAAATAAAAAAAATATGTGTCAATGGCATGGAATGGCATAGCATTAGCTTTGTTTCCTAAGAAGATAACAAGTCATAGAACTTCTAGACTTTCTTTAAATCTCAATAATATACAGACTGCCTTTTTAAAATTCAAGTTAGACGAAAAAGAAGTTAAGAAAAATTGATTAAATTATTTGTGATGAGGGTTTAATGGTTCCAAAAAAGCAATAAAAATAGTTGACAGAACGTTAAGAGATGTATGTAATACTAAAAAGTGTTTTGGTAATAAATTATTTATTTTAGGGGGTAATTTTTGTCAAACTTTTACAGTGATAAAAAACGGTAGTAAAAAAATTATAATCAAACAAACTATTCAACTTTTATTTTTTACTCATTTCAAATTTAAAACTGGGAATTAATATTTATTTTCATGATAAAGGATTTTCAAAATTATTATTGGAGATTGAAAAAGGGGAATAAAAAACTTCTAACATTTTTAAAAATTGGGTATCAATCAATAAATATTCCTAAATATTTTTTAACATCTGTAATTGTTTAAAGAATGTTGTTATAACATCACATAATGAGTACACCTGTTATTTAAATGATAAAATTCTTCAAAAATTACTTTGATACATAAAAACTTATTATAGTAAAGATAACGCAACTAATAAATGGATTCATCAATCAGACGATTATATTTGTTAAAATTTTTTGGTGAAAATGCTGAGCAATATTCGTGAAAAATTATCACCTCATAAAGTAAATCTAAAAATTGACAAAATAGTGATGTTACTCAGAAATTTAAGTATATCAGATGTACTGTGTAATGGAACACGCTGACAAATCACGAAATTATTACAGTATGATATAAAAGGAGAAAGAATAACCAGAGAAAAAATTGGAAATAGAGTCTTCATTTCAGATGTAACTTTAGACATAGAAAGCACTAAAACATTGTATGTGGCTTTATCAAGATGCAAAAATAAAAATAATTTATTTATCCAAGTAAAAAGAGAAAATAATACAGAAATAGTATTAAATACACAAATACATATTTATCGCGAGAAATTTAAGATTATTATATTTATGAATATTTTATCATTTAACAAGTATACATGACATGATGTATTCTTTTTTTATGAAGTTACTTTTTTGTTAAAAATTTAATTTTTAATCCTCCACTATAACAAATTTCTGATTTTTCTAACAAAATTTATTATAGTATATTAGCTTAGTATACATGTTATGAAAAAATTTTTATAGCTGTTTTAAAAACTTTTGTTTAGTTCTATCATCGTTCATATTTCCAACTGCAGTTATGAAATTAAATCTTAATTTATTGATTTACAAAATTCAAATACAATAATAATTATCTTTGAACACGTGTGTGTCGAAGGAATAGGTAAAAGACATAGGTTCTTAAACGTAACGTTGATATGTTGGGACAATCTAGACATTCTGCACTTAAGAAATATTTTTCAATGGAGTTACTGCACACTACTGCTCCAATACAGTCGTGGTAGTCTTTAAAAATCAGTTTTTAGCAAACACGCTATTTACAGCAAGTTAAACAAATTAAGATATGCTAGGCAATTATAATGAATTGAGAACTTAAATACGCTTTATGTTCAGATGGTTCTTTTAATTCTACCTGAAAATCATACAAAAAATCAAAGATTCTATTTCAATTATACCAAACTATTATAAGTTATAACGTATAAGCATACTTCATTATTAAATAAAAAATTTAATGTTACAAAACTAATAATATTAGTTAACTTAAGTGGAACGTGGCACGTATCCAGCCTTTGGGGCGCGTTTGGACGGCTGAACGTCTACTCTTTGGTATTGTTTTACTAAAATTATCCAGTAAGAGCACACTGTGCAAAAACACGTCTTTGATGTAAAAAAACCTCAGGTTTCCATCTAAAACAATTTAAATCATGGATACGAAAAAGGTGTAACAACAGAATATTGAGCTATAATCATTCTTAAATCAGAAAGTATTAAAGATTAAGACTCATTAGTGTATTTAAATAGATTACGAGATAATATACCAAGTCAAACATATTCACTCAAATTATTATCACAGCGTGTGAATGCAGTTGATTTATTATTACTATTTTCCTCAGATAGTATAAGATAGTGCCCTTGCGATGGAAAAAAAATTTGTATAGAAACAAAAAATCTGACGTTGTTACCATGCTTTTTGTGTGAAACTTGTTATCTTCTGAATAGTAAAAATTTCAGTCCTCTACTTTTCGATATAAAATTAACGCGAGAATTTCTTCGCACGTCATATGAAATGTTAGGAAGGAACAAGATAAACTTTTTTCCTAATAATCGAAAAATATTAAGGATTTACTGTTACCAAATTCAAATAAATTGTACAAAAAGCGTATTAAATAACGTAATTTTTCTGTTTCGATGTTTCTGTTTTGACCGTCTAAATATGTTTGGATGTTGCAGGCAAAAGCGGATTTTCATTGAGATCCTAAGTCCAGAAACTGATAGATGTAAGCTTATTTCTCTGTAAATAATTAAAAAATGAAACCAAATAAGAATTCTTTGCACGTTGTATGAAATGTTAGAAAGCAAAAAGAAAAACTTTTTTTGTAATAATCGTACAATATTAAGGATTAACTGTTGTAGGGTGAATGCCATTTAAGTTTCAACAGTTTCATCTTAAAATCTTGCGGTAGTCTTTCGCAAAATCTAAGATTATATTCTGAGAATTAAAAACACGAAAAAAGTCAATATTATGAATTAAAATGGTTTTATTTGAAATCCCAAGCAAACTTGCATTTTGAGTCATTAAACCCTGATGAGAACTTATTGTATGTCAATTTTTAGTTAGGGTCGTCAAACCCATATTACAACAGTTATCTATCTCTATAGCATTCATTTCATACATGATTCCTTTAAATAGGTTACAAATGATAATGTCTACCAATTGAAAACTTGCTGTTGCAATACTACCATATGATTTAACAAACTTCTCATCAATGTGAAAAAAGCTGCGTGTCGGTGGAAGACATCAGTCTTGATATTGAAGTGATGAATGCATTTTATTACCATTTTTATAAGTTGCAGATGCGAATAGTTATGACTTCTCTATGAGAATTAACTAATTCTTTATCCTGGTTAACTATACGTAACTGAGCGAAACCAATATTGTACCCAAAAATTTGAATCAACCTATTTTCCATTGTGCAAGATTTGTCTTGCGCGCCCATGCCCTCCCCTCACCCTCTTTCTGCTCAAAGAAAGAGGGAGCTGCTGCTCGCTTGCTCTCTGCTGGCGCGAGCGAACTGAGCTCACGAGTGGAACCAACGTGTGTGCACGCCTCGACCTCCTGCTTCGCTGGGGACTCTCGAACCGGATCTCCACGTCAATCTGCCTACTCTAAATTATCGGTTACGGCTGATCTGCCGATCTTGTATTTACTCGACGTCCTAATAAAGAATAATTCAAACATTGGTCCTTCGAGCCGGATAGCGTGACTGGGACAGACAACCGCCAGATTCTCATCGAGCCCAAGACAGCCAGGACTACGGTGCTACGCGAAGCAATGTAAGTAGGACGATGTGAGATGCGATCATGCGAAAATACATTCTCTACGTCCGAGAACGTATCGAGACATTGGGCCTCTGTTGCAAGTGATGCAATTGTGCAGAGCCGCGCCACGTGGTAGAGCGATTTGAGGTTATGATAGCCTTAACAAGATGTGACAGGCGAGAGACGCCCCACCACGACTGCCGTGCAGTCCGCGTCGTGGACCTTGCGTGCGACCGCGATTACTCAGTCAGTGAGGCTGTCGAGAGGTTTTGGGTTGCAGATTGCAGGCTGCTTCATGTTTAAACCGCAGGATTTACTAGTTAACGTCATCCCGCGGCTGGTCGGGTCGACAGATTCATTTGCGATTCCTCACGCCCTTTTTCTCAATATTCTACGTAGACTCATTTGGCACGCACGATTGCACCACAAGTAACAAGGCGCCGTTTGAGAGACAAGCGTCGAGCTCAGCGCGTGACTAATTTACAGGGATAACGAAGGCTGGCCCTCGTTGCTGGAAACGCAGCAAGCCCTGCTAGAGGTTCTCGCGGAATTCACTCAATCCGCCAAGAGCGTCGAAGTATGGAGCATGGGTCTCGTCGACGCCAGGTTCGAGCTACTCGCTGATTATTGGAATGACTTCCAAGCCAATCATAAGGATCTTATTCAGGGCGCACCTGTGGAAAAAGTTGCCTCCTTGAGAGCCCTGTACAGGTCCGCAGAGGGATACTACCTCGACGCTAAGGCGTGCCTGTATGACGCTAGGAGTCGGCTGTTCCCGGCCATGCCAGGAGGTGGTGGCCAGTTACCACTCCCCGGACCGCTCCCTGGACCGCACTCGGGCCCTCGCCTGCCGAGCATCAATATCCCGCTCTTCTCTGGCCGTCGCGAGGATTGGCAGTCTTTCCGCGACCTGTTCCAGGCGCTCATTCACCAGGATGCTCGGCTCACCGACGTCGAGAGGCTTTACTACCTGAAGGCAAACGTACAGGGTGAGGCACAAGCAGTTCTGGACACCTTGCAGCTCGTTGGCTCCAATTATTTCACGGCCTGGAGTCTTCTTGTCTCGCGGTTCGAGCATCGCCGCCTCCTTGTGCAGGACCACGTCATGGCACTCCGAACGCTCAAGCCTCTGCGCGAGGAGTCCGCTGCTGGTCTGCAGGGCTTGCTGGATGCCTTAGAAAAGCACCGTGATCAACTGCGAGCGCTCAATCAGCCGGTAGAACATTGGGATGTGTGGATGGTCTCTTTTGCCTCGACCGCCATGGACCCCTTGACTCGGAGAGCCTGGGAAGACGAGCTCGAGAAGTTGGAGGCAGCCAGCTCTGCACAAGGGGAAGCGGCCTCCTTCGCCACTTTGTCCAGCTTTCTGTGGAGGCGCGGCCGCTCTCTGACTTCAATGGAAGCCTCGCGCCCTCCTCGATCGACGAACGATCCTGTACGCTCGACCGGCAGTCACCCTCCCGCGCCGACGCTACTCAGCCGCAACCACCGATCTTTAGCCACCCACGCAGTCAACGATGACTGCCCTGCTTGCCACGCGCCGCACTACGTAGGTCACTGTAGCCGTTTCCTGGAACTGGACACGCTTGGGCGAAGGGGTTTCGTCGCTCAGCACAAGCTGTGCTTTAACTGCCTGAAGCCGGGCCACATGGCAACTGTCTGCCCTTCCCAAGGCGTATGCCAATATTGCAAGGCGCGGCATCACAGCCTCATCCATGATGGTGGTCGCAAGCGCAGGGCCGCGCCCGACCCAGCACCAGCTGAGGCAAAGCAGTGTCTCTTCACCTCGGACTCCAAGGACGGGAACGACGCGGCAGCTGCTTCACCGTTGTGACTAGCCGTCTTGCCCACGCTCAAGGTTCAGCTCATGGGCCCCGGGGGGGCGGACAGTCACAGCAAGAGCACTCGTCGACGCTTGTTCGGAGATTTCAATCACGTCCACTGCCCTTGCTCGAAAGCTTGGCGCCAGTCCCGAGCCAGCTGTCACGAGCATCTCTGGCGTCGGAGGCGCTGTCTTTATGCGCTCCCCAACGATTGCAAGTTTGCAGCTCCAAACCCGGAACTCAACCCAGACGTTGCGGCTGACTGCGCACTGCTTGCCCCAAATGGGACTCCGCACCCCCTCCGGACCGTTACAACCAGCCGTCATCGAACTCTGGAACGATTTACCAGATCTTTCAGACCCGACCTTTGGAATACCGGGCGGCGTCGATATCCTACTTGGAGCCGACGTGTACCCCCATCTACTACGGCCAGGGCAGTTATTCCGTGGAGATATCGTCGGACAGCTCACCGTTGCCGGCTGGATGCTCGCTGGTCACGCACCGGGCCAAGCGACCTCGTCCTCGCTGGCTGCTTGCATGACGACACAGGACACCTCAGCTCCGCCTTGGCACGAGCAGCTAATCGCACTGATGCAACGGTTTTGGGAATTGGAGGACGTGCTACGGGTAATTCGTCAATCTCCTGATGACATCGAGTGCGAGGTCATCTTTGCCGATCATCATCGGGCTGCCGACGGGCGCTATGTCGTCCGCCTCCCGCTCAAGCGTGACGGAATTGAGCGACTAGGAGAGAGCTTAACCGGCGCTAGAGCATCCCTTCGCTCGCTACATCGCAGATTGTGGGGTGCCCCGGAGATGGCCATCGAATATGCACGCTTTATGGACGAATATCTTAGGTTCGGGCACATGCGGTTACTGACCGACGTGGAGCTACGCGAGTCGTCGGGCCTCGTGCATTATATCCCGCACCATGGCATCTGGCAAGCTGGCGACCACCGGAAGAAACTGCGCGTCGTATTCAACGCATCGCGACCGACATCCACTGGCTATAGCCTCAACGATATCCTGCACGCCGGACCGAAGCTCCAAGCCTGCTTGCCGACTGTCTTGCTCCGCTGGAGAAGGCATCGGATTGCTTTCTGCGCGGACATCCAGATGATGTTTCGGCAGATCTGGATCGACAAGCGTGACGTGGACCTCCAGCGTATCCTGTGGAGCACTGATGACTCTAGCCCGCCGAAGCACTATCAGTTGCTCACTGTGACCTACGGTGAAGCTAGTGCTCCCTATCTCTCTCTACGGACGATTTCCCAGCTATGCGAGGATGAAGGCCATGCTTGGCCCGAGGCCGTGCCTGTCGTCAAACAAGATTGATACGTCGATGATATTCTCTCTGGCGCTGACGACGTTGAGACGGCTCGACTTCGCCGCGACCAGCTGATCGGCTTGTTGCAAGCTGGGGGCTTCCCTCTGAGGAAGTGGGTGGCCAACGATCCGGAGCTGTTGCGTGATCTCCCTCCAGATGCCCGACTAAGGCCAACCTGGCAACAGCTCAGCGCAGACGGTCTTGTCAGCGAACTCGGCGTCAGCTGGGACCCGATTGACGATTGCTTCCACCTCACACCGCCTACCCTACAGCCACGGCCGACCAAGCGCGCGATGCTTGCCGCTCTAGCACGACTCTTTGATCCCTGTGGATGGATCGCGCCCGTTGTTTTAACTGCCAAAATGATCATCCAGGATCTCTGGCAAGCGCGACTCGAATGGGATGAGCCCGCGCCTGCTGCCATGGCCCAACGCTGGAGCGGATTTCTGACTCAACTGCAGAATGTCCCTAGCATTGCCATTCCTCGCTGGATCAGCTGCAGTCCCGCCACTAGTTTGCAACTCCACGCATTTGCAGACGCGAGCCAGCGCGCGATGGCTGCTGTCGTGTACTCGCGCTCTGAGAACCCAGCCGATGGTGTCTGCGTGAGTATTTTGATGTCCAGGACCAAGTTGACCCCCATCAAAAGCTTGCAGCCAGACGCCACTAGTCCAACACGTATGACGATCCCTCGATTGGAGCTACGAGCGGCACTGCTCGCAGCGAGGCTGCTACGCAAGGTTGCCAAGGAATATGCTGTGAGCGTTGAGCACTGTCACGCCTGGAGCGACTCCCAGATCGTGCTTCACTGGCTCCGATCATCGGAGCCGACAAACAACTCATTGATCGACAATTACGTGGCTCACATCCAGGAGCTTCTGCCCTCCCACGTATGGAGATATGTTCCGACGGACTCTAATCCAGCGGATGTGGCGTCCCGGGGCACGGATCTGTTCACGCTTCAGCAAATGCGTGCTTGGTGGGAAGGCCCTTCTTGGCTCGCGGGCCCTCTTGACTTGTGGCCAGCCGAAAACGCAAAGTTGCCTAGCTCCTGCAACCCAGTCACCGACGGCGCCCTCCAATCTTGTTGTGCTGTTCAATGCACTACGCAAAATCTGCTCGAGAGGTTCTCAGACCTTGGCCGTCTCCTACGCTTCCTCGCTCGACTGCGTCGCTGGATCCGTCGTCGGCTACGTCAAGATCCCGCTCCCTCGCCTTTCACCCTTCTGACGACGATTGAGCTGCGCGACGCCTACCTCGCCTGCGTCCGCCTCAGCCAGCGACAATTCTTCGCGCTAGAGATTGCGAGCTTGCAAAAGGGTGGCCGTGTCCCTGCGAAAAATCCACTGCTGTCTCTAGACCCGATCTCCTCCGATGACGTCCTTCGAGTTGGCGGTCGTCTCCAACATTCTGCGCTCACCTTCGATGAGCAGCATCCGCCAATCCTCGACAGCCAATGCAGCCTCGCTCGGCTCATCATCCAGTGGGCTCATTCTCGTGCTCTTCACGGAGGAGTCAGAGTCACCAGCGCCTATGTGGCTCGCAAGGCCTGGATTGTTGGCGGGCGGCGGCGAATCAAAAGTATTCTCCAGGGATGCGTGGTATGCGCCCGACTGCAGGCGCGGCCCGCCACTCATCACATGGCACCTCTACCGGCCGCACGGGTTACTCCTGCTCGAGCTTTCTCTCGCACTGGAGTTGACTACGCTGGCCCATTCAACATTTTGTCTGCTAAGGGCTGAGGCATCCGCACAAGTAAGGGCTACGTCGCGATCTTCGTCTGCATGACCACCAAGGCGTCACACCTTGAGCCCGTTGGTGATCTCTCCACCGAGTCATTCATTGGAGCGCTCACAAGATTCTGCGCCAGGCGCGGTCGGCCCTTAGAGATCTGGAGTGATAACGCCACCTGCTTCCGCGCCGCAGACCGTGAAATGCGCGAGGCTCTCCAGGATGCCGAAATAAAGTGGGAGCGTGTTGCTGGCTCACTGGCTGAACAAGGCATCACGTGGCACTTCATTCCTCCACGGGCGCCCCACTTCGGCGGACTATGGGAGGCCGGTGTCAAAGCAATGAAGCATCATCTCCGTCGTGCCCTTGGACCGCGCAACCTCACCTACGAGGAGTTTTCCACCGTTTTGGCCAGCATCGAGGCGGTCCTCAATAGCCGCCCTTTCACTCCATTTACCGGAGGCTTGGATGACCTGGACATCCTCACCCCTGGACACTTCCTCGTCGGTGGCCCGCTGAATTCTGTGCTTGAGGCCAGTACCCCGCCCGAGAAGCTCGATCACCTCAGTCACTGGAAGCTGGTCCGGGGAATCCGAGACCAGTTCTGGAGCCGCTGGAGCCGCGAGTACTTGAACACGCTCCAACAACGACCCAAGTGGAAGGTCCCACGTCGTAATTTCCAGGTTGATGACGTCGTCGCCGTGGTGGACCCCACGCTCCTCCAGTCTAGCGGCACGTGGCCGCTCGGTCGCATCATCTCGGTTCATCCCGGACCCGACGGGCTCGTTCGCGCCGCCACCATCCAGACCACCACTGGTGAATACACCCATCCCATCAGCAAGCTCTCTCTACTGCCCGTCCAATCGCCTAGTGCCGGCGACGCCGCCTCCAAAGACCCTGTGGCCGATTCTGACCCAGGTACGGCGGGCGGAGACTGAGATCGTTCACGGAACGAGGCGGGCGGGTTGTGCAAGATTTGTCTTGCGCGCCCATGCCCTCCCCTCACCCTCTTTCTGCTCAAAGAAAGAGGGAGCTGCTGCTCGCTTGCTCTCTGCTGGCGCGAGCGAACTGAGCTCACGAGTGGAACCAACGTGTGTGCACGCCTCGACCTTCTGCTTCGCTGGGGACTCTCGAACCGGACCTCCACGTCGATCTGCCTACTCTAAATTATCGGTTACGGCTGATCTGCCGATCTTGTATTTACTCGACGTCCTAATAAAGAATAATTCAAACATCCATTTATATAGGTTTCATTAATGATGTTGCACTCATCTCGTACTGCATTTACTTTGATACATGCCACAGGTAAGTGTGAGCTACGGGTATCGATATATTTTCAAACCTTCATTAGTGAAATCTTAAATCATTACTTTATAACCTTTCAATTTAACTTTAATATATTCATTATACGTTATGACACTACGAAGTGTACTATTATTGAATTTTATTTTATTAGTTATATCATTAGGCTGTAAAAGGACTACCAAAATTGACTCTTAAGCTTTGTAGCTATTTTGTAGCAAACTTTGTCAAGCACTGTTAATAGTGCTATTATGTTATTGAACGACGAATGTATTTAATTAAAAATTGTAGTTTGAAAATAATTCTAGTCGAGTAAAATGGAATCTATTACAAAAGGTAAGTAGAATATAAAAAAAAGTTATTAAATAATACTTTCCAAGTGCAACTAATTAGTTAAACAACAGTTCTTATGAAATTTATTATTTGAAGTTGTTTGATTATGACACGTTAATATGTAGAAAATAAACTGCTCCACATTCTTCCACCATCAAACTTATTTTGTATTGTACTTTATTATACTCTGAATTAATTTTAAAAAATTTATACCAACTTGTACTCTATTTTTTTATGTTGGAATGATGAAAAAGTATGTTAATCGATTTTAGTGGTTTCTTGACAGTACAGAATGAAGGATAAGAATATTATGTTCTCTGCTCAAACACTATTTCTGTTTACATCCATTCTCATAATATAAGAAAGTAAACATCAGATATTCATTTAATTACAGAAATACACACATATATACGCACACACATATGCACACAGAAATTTTTTTTAGTACAAAAACTATAAATATTTATATTTATGAACAGGAGTAGAAATGTGATTTACAAAGAAAAGATCGTTTCAATAATATTTTATATTTTTTTTAAATCGACAATAATAAAGTAGTGAGTAAAATATTATAGTGGTTTTGCAACTAAGAACTAATTATTTTATAAATAATAACTAAAAAACTTATTAATTAACAAATTTGTTTAGCAAGCGGAAGATTTGAAGTCAAATAATTCACTCTTTTTCTTAGGTGGTAGTGCTCCACGGATGAACTGACTAAGAGGAACATTTACGATTCAGTTTAAGAAAATTGTAATATTACTGCTTCAAAAGAATTTTGATAATCAAAGAATTGATGTCCACAAAGCTCTCATCATGTCGCACTTTATCTTAATTTTCTAAAAACACCTTTTACACATTAATATCTAAAATTGAAGCAAAAAACTTAAGACTTTGTCTGATAGTAATGAACAAAGAAGAACTCAAAGTTTACTTAATTATAAAAGTGTTTGAAATTTTATACCAGGATGTGGTTGAAAAGGGGTAAAGGAAATGAATTTTTCGAAAATTGACAAAGCATTCGTAATCAGCAACCCCAAAATCTCAAAAATTGTATATGGCTCAATTTTTTTCTTAAATGTGCGATATTTCATACCAGGGGATGGTTACCAAGATGTAAAAGGGGTCATTTTTCGTGTAAATTTGTAATCAGTGATCTTAAAAAGCTCCTTCTTTATAAATTCCGAAACAATATTTGAATTTTCGACTTCTGACAAGTTTTTTTGGAATCGGTCGCACCGTGCGCCTCTCAATGAGTTCCAATTTATCATCGTTAAGATTTATATGAAAAGTCTGACAATAGTGTGTACTACTTGAAGGTAAGTTAATCCGCGTCAATACCCCAAAAAAATGAGAAGTTCTTACTTTTTTAGCATGCCTGAGTAAATCAATGTTTGTTGAAGATTGAACAGCGATTTTTGTTTTAATAATTTTTTTTTAAACCTCTCCTAGCATATAGCTTTAAGTAAACACCTTATTTTACTTCATATGGTTAAAGTTGCAGACTATTTTCAAGTGCAATAAACTCCATAGTTGTATTGTGTTTACTAGCACTTGTACTCTTTAATAGTTGAACTATACCACTAACTGTTGCACCAGTTGAACTTAAGCAAGCAAATAAGGGTATTTGTGATAGTGCACTGCTAGTTTAAGCAGGAGGAGGTAAAATACATTCTATTTTTATACTGTCCTCATCACCTACTTTTCTAACTGCAAAACGTGCTCCCTTCAAAGCCAAAGTTATAACTTTCAGTGCATCTTTGCTTTTGGTACTTATTTTTTGTAATGCAGCCTTAATGACTGTATGCCAGGCAGTTTACAGTCAATTCTTACTTTTAAACCCATGCCGAATTTACTTTTAAGCTTCAGAGTACTTGCAACAGTTGCAGCAACTGCTGTTTCCCCAACACTTAAATCTCTGGTTCTGAATTTTTGTTAAGGTTTTTCGGCTACGACTCTATCTGGTCAATTATTAGCTTTGATGTTTTCTTTATTTTGAGAATGAACTATGTGATGCTCTTTGCACTGTTTGTCTAGTGGATTTATACCCAGATTACATCTGGCAAGACATTTTACACACTTAGTACCTGAACTGCAGTACTGATAGCCTGGTATGTTATGTTTAACGAGTAAAATATTTTCAATCTTATTTAGGAGACAACATCCCCTCACATTAAGTATGATAATCATTCTTTAGAGATTAAATCGTAACTGAGCTCCAAAGCAGAAGTTCATCGTATTTGTGGTCTGCAACTCTCAAAATATGCAAGCATGAGGATGTGTACTAGACTAGACGTCAGTCAATCTATTTTACGGTCAAGACATAAAATTGAAAGATTAATCCATAAACTTGCAGGTTATTAACAATGATGCCGTTGTCAAACGAAACTAGTAACTGTTTATGAGCTCTAGTTATATATAATATTGGACCAAGATTTTAAAATATTTATCAGTATTTCAAATCACTTAACCAATACTTATGGAGGTTTCTAGTGGCACCCATACTAACTCGCACCTATCTATCAATATATACAATTTCATTAAGAAAAATAAAATTAAAAAAAATTAAAATATTTCAAGAATTATTTGTTAAACGTAAGCATTTAAGTAGTGTATTATTTATAAGTCTCAGGAATTTTCCAAGTTTAATATTTAATGAATCCTTTTATAGTAACGCAGATGTATGAAGATTTGGTATACGGGAGTGTGGCTAAAGTGAGCGACAATCACTAATGAGCTCCAGTTTTGACTTTTTGCTAAGCTTTCTTGGATAAGACTCAGTCTGCTGAATTATTAGCTTCAATTTTTCTCGACTCTGAAAGTAAGCTATATGGTGCTTCTTGCACGATTCGCTTAGTAGACTTATACCTGGATCGCATCTGGCAGGACGCTTCACAAGTTTCGTAGCTGAACCGCAGTACTAATGGCCTGGTATGCAAAGTTGAACGGGTGAAATGCTTACAACCTTATTAAGGAGACCACGTCCTCTCACACCATGTATGATTATTATTCTCAGGAGGTTAGATCATAACAGAGCTCTAAAGCAGGAAATCATAATATTTATAGTCTGCAAGTCTGATAATATGTAACCGTAAGAATGGGAGTGAGACTTTAAAACAAACCTCTGATCCTTTATAGCAAATTGTAATACAAAGAAAGAACGGTAATGACACTATTTTTATAATATTATTTATTTAATATTATTATACTATTTTTATAATATTATTACATCAAATCTGCCTCTCAAACAAATAATAAAAAGAGAAAAACTGCAGCATAGATAAAGATACAATGATTAAGTTTGCTGCCAGTCAAAGTGACAATAATGATGATTTCAAAAATGATGAAGATCTAAATGTCATTATTCAAAATTAAACAAATAATGATAATGAAGACACTCCAAATAACCCATACTTCCAAATAGTTAATGAAAACCAGAAAGATTTTTTAGATTTGGCGTATACGCTTCGAAAAGAAGACGGAAACTTTAAGCTTAAAAATTCACCAATAAATTGAGATAACAATAATATCAGGATGAATGGGATACAATATTCTATTACAGTTAGAATAATAGAGCTACTAATAAAAAAACATTTTTATACAACTCGCATTATTCAAAATTATTTGGATAAATATAACGTACTTCTGAAAACATAAAGTGCACATCGAAAGAGATTTAGCAAGAATGGACCTATTTAAACGCTTAATAGTAATAAATTTAAACAAATTATAGATCTGATGTTTGATCTCCTCAGCAATAAAAAAATAGGATGATGGTTACCTTACTATAAAATTGCTTCACTAACGCAGCAGCAGCAGTGAATGGATTATGTACACTGGAACAAACCAAATGAGCTGGTAAATTGTCTTTACTTACTTATAGCTAAAACAGTGGCAGTAACTGCAAGTCATAATAATAAGATGCTGTATTGAAAAATAAAAAAAAGGACAGTATAAGTTTTATGTTATATGTTCATTCCAATCAGTATCGCAATGAGCATTGACGTGTTTGGATACAAGCTAGGTGAGACTAAAGGTAGCAGCCAAAGTTCTTCTAGTATTAAATATTGTGTTATTTCTGATGGTCAATATGATTTACAAAAAGGAATCTTGTGCGATTTTGTAGTAGCAATAAATGCTAACAATGCCATAAATTTTACTTGTGTTTAAGGATAGAAAAAGTTGTTGCTGGAGAGCAATATAAGCTAATAGCAATGTTTAGTAACTTAAATAATTTATTTACTCAGAAGATAGTAAATTTGGAGCATAAAAAAAGGATTTCAAACAGGTGTTATCTCAGCCTACATTACTTCAGAAAATAATTAAAATAGATAGATTAACTACTTGTATTTGTGATATTTTCTCGCATTCACTTACCAGACATTAACGAGGATGGATCACAAAAAAAAATCGTAATAGAGGGGCTCCACAAACTAGCTTGTAGTATTTTTTCACATTAAAAGTATGATATGTAAACATTAAATGTAACACGGCAAGCTGATAACGTTGATATAATACTTTGTGCTGGAGAAAAAAAGCGTATAGATACGTGTTTACTGTAATTAATACATACATAAAGTATGTATGGGCCAAACGAGTGAAACGAAGATTCAGGAATGTCATCGTAGAAGCAAGAAAGTCCATAATTAATCGAGGAAGACTACCAAAAAATTTAAATACCGACAAAAATAAAGAATCTTGTAACAGTTTTAAAGATTTTAGTAGAAAAATAGCATTGGTCTTTGTTTAACTTACAGTTATCTTAAAGCATCAACATGTAAAACACTTAACTGCCCATTAAGAAATATAATGTGAGTTGAATCAAATTTAAATGTTGACTATGAATATCTCAACTTACTGCCAGATTTAATTACAGCCTATAATAATTCAAAATATTATACAATAGCTATGAAACAAAAAGATATAGAAGTGATAAATAAATCAGAACTTTTAAAACATGAGAATTCTTAAAGTGAGCCTGAAATAAAAAATTTAACGTTTAAGATAAAGTGTATTTCAGCAAAATAAAAAACACTTTTGAAAAAGGTTATAAACTGAATTGATCTATAGAAATTTTTCAATATCAAAAATGATTCTTTCTATTTACAATTTAAAAGATTTTTAAGGTTAACCAATGTTGGGAGGGCTTTTACGAACAATTACTTCTAAGGAAAGTATTCTGATGTCTGTCCAGTAGAGTTAATTCTTAAAAAATCTAGTTATCAGATTCACGTTCAATGATTTTGTTTGATTCACGACAAACGTAGGTAGGTTTTCCACTAGTAATAGCTGTTCGTGCAAGTTGTGAGGTTACAATGTTTTTAAAAAATATCATGCGATCATAAAAATTACACATAGCACAACCGACAACAACAGTAATAATACTCTAACCTCTGATGTTCTCAGACTTGCCAACTTTAAATATGATGGCTTCCGTCTTTAGAACTTAGTCATAATCTAACCTTCAAAGAATGATCATTATACATGATGCACGGAAATGTACTTTCTTAAAGAAGATCATAAAAATTTAACCTGTTAAACATCATATACCAGCCTATCAGTACTGCGATTCAGGTACTTAACTTGTGAAACGTCTTGCCAGACGTCATCGAGGTATAAATCCACTATACGAAATGTGCCAGAAAAATGACATAGCTTATTCTCAGAATTAAGAAAATATCGAAACCAGGAAATGAGCTCATAGAATCTTTGCCAAGAAAGCTTATCAAAAAGTCGAAGCAAGAGATTCAAGTATTTAAAAAAATTAGTCACTGTAGCTGTTGCAAGTATTATGAAGCTTAAAAGTACATTAGGTATGGATGTCAAAAGTAAGAGGATACTGTGCACTGCCTTGAGTACTGTTATTAAGGCTGCGTAGCAGAAAACAAATGATATTAGCCAAGATTCACACAAGGTTGGTACTTCGCCTTTAAGGGGGACACGTTCTGCGGTTAAGAAAGCGGGTGGTAAGAAAATTGTAAAAATACCACGTATCTTATCTCCTCCTGCTTGAACTAGCAGTGCACTATCCCGAATACACTTATTCACTTGCTTAAGACCAACTGGTGCAATAGTTCTGTAGTAGCTGAAATATTAAAAAATATAAATGCTAGCAAGGCCACTATGTAGTGGTTGCAAGAGAGCCAAAGAGACACTATAACTATGGAGTCTATTTCACTTGTAAATGATCTACAACTTCATCTATAAGAAGCAACATCAGAAGTATACTAGAAGCTTTATGCTGGAAGAGGTTAAAAAAAAAACAAATGAATTAAAAATTTTCATTGAAGCTTAAATAAACATGGATTCACTTAGATATGCTAAAAAAGTCAGAATTTATTATTTTTGTGGAGGATTTATGCAAATAAACCTTCCTCTAAAAAGGACACGTTATTGTCAATTTGCTGTCGTAAAACTTAACGATATTAATGAACTGGGAACTCATGGAGAAAAGTATCTTAATTGTGGAAATCATGTTACTTACTTTGACAGCTTCAGCAATCTGCAGACACCATTGATTTGCTCTTAAGCAGTCATAAAAAAGACATTGACACTTAGTCTGCCTTGCATTCTTTTGTATTAGCAGCACAGTATTTTTCAACTATCAAATTATTTTTAGAGTTTAAGTGCTTTTATAGAGAACTTCTTACATTTAATTAAATTCTGAATACTGACAAATGTACTAATAAATTATGTGTAGGTGATAAATGAGTTTTAAGTATATTGGATATCAAGGAAAGGGCATATATAGAGGATATAGAGTGCTTGTATTGAAAGTGCCGCCATCTATGCATATGCACCTTTTGATACAATGATTAAGATGTCTAATCATTTAGTTGCTTGTAATCTTTGAAGACTTCATTGCACACTACAAGATTTATGTTTATTAATGATACGCATCTGAAACTTACAAAAATACTAATAAAATTTTTATATCACTTCAACATCAACTCTTATGTTTACTACCATCACGCAGTTTTCTTCACGTTAATGAAAAGTTAGTAAAATAAGATGGTAGTATGGCCACAGCAAGTACTTTATTGGTAAATATTATTATTTGTTATCTGTACAAAGAAATTATGTATAAAATGAATTGTATAGAGATAGATAATTGTAAGAATTTGGGTTTGATGACCCTAACAAGAAGTTGACTCACAGTAAGTATTAAACATGGTTTGATGATTAAAAATGCAGGTTGGTTTAGAATTTTAGAAGAAACATCTTTAACTAATATTAACAACTGCTGTGATATTTTTGATGTCTCTGACTATAATATTAGGTTTTGCTAAAGACTATCACAAAATTTAATAATGGAAATATGAAAGCTTGAGCAGCATATGCCTTATATAGTAATACGTGGTTTTCATTAAATTTGAAGTCATAATGGAAAGGTTGCATATGGAAACCCTGATGATATTGGAAATTGCTTACAATCATAAAAAGTAAAGAAACATCTTAACATGCAATTTAATGCTCAGTCGACAACAAGGATTCAAACCGTCAACATGACAGCGGAGACGACAGCTGAAACGTCAAAAGCTAACACATCCAAACACTTAGTTTCAATGAAATCAAGAATTCAAAATAAGAGTCCTTGGTGGAAACGAATTTATTTGTTCTTAGTGATGTGACTCTAATGCTTGTCAGTAAATTAAAAATTAATACGACTAATATTAATACGATTGTTGGTAAACTAGAAATTGCATACGACCAATAGGTATACAAGCAAATGTTGATACATCTTAGTCGTTGTATCCAGAGGTGCATATGTATAGATGGCGGCACTTTTTATACAAGCACTCTATATCCTCCATACATGCCCTTTTTCTCAATATCTAATATACTTAAGATTCACAATACTAAACCACATAGTTTTTTATTCAAGAAAATTTCTTAAAAAATAAATAAGAATGAGAAAAATATTCTCTCCAGGTGCGGATTGAACACACAACCTCCTATTTACTAGACTGTTGCTCTACCACTCGAGCAACCGAGAAGCTGTACATTTACTTAAGCTGTAAGCTTAGATAAGTTTCTTATTCTTAATTTTTAGAGCTGTCTTTTACCTAAACTAGATACAGTAGTTATGTAACTCTGATGCTTGTTGGTAAATTAGAAATTATTTCAACCAATAGAACTTAAAGTGCGAGTGAATGTACAGCTCTATGGTAGCTTAAGTGGTAGAGAAACTGTCTAGTAAACAGGAGGTTGTGTGTTCGACCCACACCCCAGGAGGATATTTTTCTCATTTTTATTTATTTCTCAAGAAATTTTCTTGAAAACAAAACTATGTAGCTTAGTATTTAAGTATTCAAAAAGTTTCGAAAATTTCAAAAAGGAGTTTGACATTTCTTTTACTTACAAAAAAAAAAATAACTTCCTTATTAAAAAAAAGTCTTCTGTACATGAATATTTTGCATGTTTTACATTAACAGTTTCCTTAGCATAATTCTAACGACGCATTCAGAGGGGTATTCCGTAATGACAGCCTCCTTCTTATATCATAGATCATAGAATATAAAAAAGTAATTTTAATTACAAAACTAGCTAATACGTTATAATAAAAATTGTCTTATATCTTTTGTCACTGGTATAGAGTTATACGTGTTCTAATTCTTTAACTCTCCCAGTGGTATAAGTCCATCAGATGAATTCAAAGCCCTCGTTAAGGTGTCTTTAATACGTGTTCTTATCTGGCACGATATATAACAACATTACGAGATGCTTCCACGCTTTTGCTTTTAGAATTGTTTAAACCTCTTGGTACCTTTTCCGGTGACGTAGTGATATTTTGAAATTTTTATTTTTCTTTGGCATATTTTAAATATCTTAAGTATCAACGAAAGCTTATAATTTATTTAACAAAATGGTTTCTCATGTACAACACTAAAGTTACGAGTTTACTCGTAAAACTAATAATAAAAAATTTCCTTGCAACCTAATGACGTTACATCACTGGAGGCTGAAGAAACAGAGCCCAATCTTTGACTAATCAAAAAATTTTTAGTTTAATACACTTCTATGAGCGTAGTGTCAGCTAAGGTGTATAGTTATTGTACGGACAAATTTTTTTTTAATTTGAAAATCATTATTATACGTATTATTATCGTATGAGTATTTTGGCTGCTTTTCTGATACAAATGAAACTGTGAAATAAAGGTAGTAATAGTTTTTAATAGATTTAAACATAACGTTTATTCTTATTCACGAAAGGACAATAGTTGCTGACGTTACAAGTGTGGAAAAAAAATCTTCTGCCCTAGTTAAGATTGACAATAAGAAGTGGCCAAAGTTACTGGCATTGGCCACGTGTGCGAGTCAATCACACAAATGCGGAAAATCGTCCGCATAAGTTACATACGAGATTTTTTATTATATGTGTGAGGGTGTGAGAAAAAATGATGTAAATTTTAAAATAAGTAATTTAAATAATATCTTTGAAGCTTATGCACTTTGAATTATTGATTTATACGAGATGGATACGATAAATATTAATATAATAAATTTTTTTTGTCTTTTAAAATAAAAATTAAATAATTTGCAAAATAAGTTGTGTGGGGTTTAGGGGTGGCAGCTCCAGTGGGGAGCGAAGGAGCAAAACTCCCTGCGCCATGACTTCAAAATGTCAAATGATCGTTTTTTTAAAAAAACATTTTATAACCATTTTTCATACAAAAAATAAAATTGATAGAATTAGATAATTATTATGCAAAAACTACCACTAGAGGGCAACATTGTACTTAGATCTGTCCTCGTAAGAACTAAACCAACTTCATTCTTAATTTATTGGTTTATGAGTGCTCAAAATCAAGTAATCATTTTTAGAAAAAAGCGTACTTATTCTTTTAAGACTATATTAATATAGCTTATTTCAACAAAATATAATGATTTAATTTTAAAAATCTAGCATTGCAACCGTCTAGAGAAAAAATGTTATAATTGAATGCAATACAGTTTACTTAAGTTTAAAGAATTTATGGGAAAAGCATGGGCAAGTAATTTTTAATAAGTTCCAGAATGTTTTGTGTGTATTAACGATTTATTAGTTATTTTTTAAATAACGTAAAGAATTTTGGTAATTTAAAAAAAGTTTTTTTAAAAATATTCTTAGGGGTGTGAAAAATTATTATCTGCACACTGAAAAATTTTTTCCGCACACTGGAAAATAGTATTCCGCAGACTGGAAAATAAAAAATCTTTGATGTGTACCAGAACATACGTCTCCTCACAGTGAAAAATACAAAATTGTGGCCACACTCTAGAAAATAGTTTTTCACACACTTTTTGCATCATCAATCAGGTAAGTTTGATTTTCTGCACTAAAAAAATATGGAAAACACCAATTTTTTATACATTCATATGAAAATACGCTGTAAATTTTATGAAACTCAATCATGGATATCAGAAAACGTAAACTATGCATAATTTGAAGTCGTGCACCTTACAAATAGTAAAATAAAGCAGATTTTCTGGGATTGTGTATGCAAAATTTTGTGAATGACATCGTGTTGTTGGCATGTATTAGAACAAATGCATTTCGTCCTCTTAAATTGTAACGGAATATAAATTTGGTAGGAGGTTTATTGAAATAAGAATAAAAAACATATGATTTAACATTTTAGGTTTGTTGACGGTATTTTACATAACAGCATTGACTGTGTAGTCTTATATAAATTTCAGAAAGAACTTAAACGTCTATATGTATAGAATATAAAGCTGTACTATGTTAAAACAAAAAAATTTTTTTTTGCTCTGTAAGTCTATTGAAGTTATGTTGAGGAATTAAAAAATGACAGACGATAAGCGAAAGAAAAAACATTAATCAATTACAAACTTTAATAGACTTTAAAGTAAGGATACAGTAACTTATGCAAGTGACAGTGTCCAATTTACTAAAAGAAAAAGGTATGAAATGATTTTTAAAGTTAAAAGATCGCTTTAAAATATCTTGTATAATGTTGCTGCATCCTCTGTTTACTGACAAATACATTTTCATCTTATGTATGCGTCTATGTATTCGTAAGTTTTAGAGGTATACTATTTTGAAACGGAGAAATACAATTTTTCAATCATCTTAATTTATACGCCTTTTGAGGATACATTCTGCAAATGTAAGTTTTTAAATTCATATATACTAGTAACGTATACGTCATTGTATAATGTAGAGGTGAGAAAATAATTTTCTACTGTTTTAAATAAGTTTTTTATATTTCACGGTGGCTTACGTACAAGTATCAAGAGAAATGATTAGCCTGGCTACTTTCATTCTGGGGATATTGAATTTTGATTAAAAAAACGGCTAAATTGCTCAGTATGGGATGGTGGGGAGCATTTTGAATGTGGAAGTGGCTGGAGACCGGTCGAAGGAAGTCCCGATCTTTGTTAGATATTTTCAATTGGGTTAATTTAACGGAGAAATTTTTTGGTTTTTGTTTTTATTTGGGTAAGTGCCTGAATTTTGTCTTACAACTATGTACTATAAGATATACTAGAGGTGCTTTATCCCCCTGCGTACTTCGTGTACCAACCTCCCAAAAATTCTACAGAGGTCAGTTGGCATTCGTGGGATGACTACTGACTTTGTGTGGTAGTTCCAACACAAACAACTTTATAATGTGGAATGACATATCGACGCCTTGGGCGAAGACTATGCCCTTTTCTGGAGTCTGGACGAAAACTATGCCCTTTTCTGGAGTCTGGACGAAAACTATGCCCTTTTGTCTGTTCCAGACGAAAACTATGCCCTTTTAGGATCCCGGACGAAGACTATGCCCTTTTTTCGAGTCCGGATGAAAACTATACCCGTTTTTTTCTAGTCCATGTGAAGACTATTACATTTTTTCCAAGTCTGGACGAAGATATTGACTTTTTCTGGAGCCGGGATGAAGAACAATTCATTTAAGCTCACCGTACATTTGTTTTTGTAATAAGACATATAGTCAAATATACTTATATAGCGGTAGTTGCTTACATTTACATAAATAATTTTAAATAATAATACAAACTCAGAAATCGTTTTATAAGGATGCTAATTTGCAATTAATGAATATGAAAGACTCTTTTATGTTTTATTTTCAAATTGAATTTCTTTTCTACATTTTTGTTGATTATAATAAGTAACTTATATAATTATTGTAACTTGAAGTTAAAAAATTTATACAATTTGTACAATTCGTGATATAATAAAATATAATATTCGTAAGAAAATTGAGAAAAAAGTAAACTTTTTTTTATTAATTAATGTTTGCAAGACATGCCTATTTAGATTACAAAGTATTTTTTGACACAAGAATAAATTAGCAAGTTTAAATTAATTACAGTTATTGTTATGTACAATTCACGGAATCGTTTTAAAAAAGCTCAAAAACTCCTTTTTTCAAACACTTACCAAAACTCCAAATACTGAAGCCGTTAGACCTGCTGAGAATAATAATGATGTGTTGTTTTTTTACGAAGACGTCTGTAGATTCACGTGCATGTGAATCTCGATGTAAAAATAAAACTTATAACACACGTTTTGACACAAGTATCGCGAAATCTTAAAATGTTTAATCGTTTTCAAAAGTTTCGTATTCGTGAGCTTCTTCCAGCGTACTAGTAGCTGTTACCCACCCACCAAAGGCATAAATCAGCAAATCTGGAGGGTTTTTTTCTGTTTTAGGAAAAGTAAAATACAAGAGGGGTTAGTAATTCACATTTGGGTGTTTTTTAACTTAGTTTCCGTCCGAACTCAAAAAAAAGGGTATAGTTTTCGTCCAGGACCAAAAAAAGGGCATAGTTTTAGTCCGGGACCAAAAAAAGGGCATAGTTTTCGTCCAGGTTTGAGAAAAGTGCATAGTCTTCGCCCGGGCTCGAAAAAAAGGGTATAGTCTTCGCCCGGGCTCGAAAAAAAAGGGTATAGTCTTCGTCCGGGACCAAAAAAAGGGCATACTTTTCGTCCGGACTAGCAAAAAAGGCATAGTCTTTGCCCGGGATGTCGAAAGGGCATAGTTTTCGTCCAGGGCCAATTAGGGAATAGTCTTCGCCCGGGGCGTCGATATTTGTATACACATATTTTATGTATGGTTACTTGAATTCTGACATATGAGCACAGTGTTATTGTTTGTAAGTGTGGGTCTGGACATAGAAGAATTAACCAGAGACATCTGACGCTTTTACGCTACTTTTGCGCTAAGATAAGGATAAGATCACTTTTTTATTGCAATGCGCAATCCACACCTTTTTTCTGCAGACGCGTAATTATGATCATCCGTAGGTCAGATGCAAGACTTACTGACAGTTTGTACAGGTTGACAGAAGTGCTAGTTGACCATGCAACAACTAAGAAGTAACTTTACTGCAAGTATCGTTTGTAAAATAAGTCAATTCTCTGTGTAAGAAAGACAGGCGGGCTGAAGGCCTCATACAGTTTGTCTTGGAGACAATGATGTTATTGTGTGTCTGCTGGCACGTGTTGAAAAGGTAGTGTACATACATTTTAAATACGTTACATATTAAAGGCAATAGCTTACATTTATTATTATAAATTAGTTTATAATTTTAATGTTAGTTATAAAAAATTTGTTAGCAAGTAACTATTAGTATGTATTAGGTCGATTTAGTTGCATACTAGGTAGTGTAGAAAAACAGATAAAAGATAAAAATTTAAAGTGAATATTTGAGTATAAAATAAAAGTTGGTAAAGGGCAGTGGGATAAGTAGACAAAAAATATTATAAGTTTAAATTACAAAAAAAACTTAGTATACTACCACCAAATTTATACATTTGCACTTTTGTGTGTATATATTATTGTATTTCAAAATTCATTTTATTAGTAAACTACGATAAGTGTGTGCATTGTTGTCAGAGTTAATAATGGTAAGTTGGCTTTAATCATACTCTAAAAATTTGTGTAAAAATACAAAGGGAAAGGGAGGTTTGAGGTAGGATGTGGTCACTGAGGACCATAGAGGGTCTGGACAAAAACTTAGCTAAGCCAAAGTGAGAAAAAAAAATACTGAAATTTCACCTTGCTTGTTAAAATAATATGTAAGGAGGCGCAATAGTGGGAGTAGTAAACAAGAATCTCTGAAGAGGTTGTGAAGAGGTGTAGAATAATTATGGAAAGCTTATGAAAAATGCCTTCAACAAAGATCTATGTAATGATGAAAGATATTTTTGACTCTTGCTTTCAGTGTGTCCTCTCACTTTCAGTTAGCACTTTCACGCTCTTTTTCTCTCTCTCTCTCTCTCTCTCTCTCTCTTACTCTTTCTATCTGTTTTCTATTCTTTCTCTCTCTTTTCTGCTCTCTGTTTCTATCTCTCTTTTTCTCTCTCCCTTTTTTCATACACTGTTGAACAAGGGTCCATCAGTTATATTTCTCTTGCTCTTAGTAAAATAGTCAAAGAAAAACAAGACATTGTTAGCTTAAGAAGAAGAAGCCTGAACAATAGAAGAGAAAATGCTGTTGTGCTGTTAAAAGGTAAAACTAGTGGACACTCCCTCACTTCTTTGCTGTTTAAAAAAAAAAATTTTGTGATCTTTGTTAAATATATTTGAGAGTAGTAGGTCGAGCCCATCTCCTCAGACTTAAAAAGCCCAATAAGATTTGGCCCCTCCAAATGTCTACGCGCACTTGTATTAGCAATTACAGGAGCCTGTGTGTACTTGGAAGAGTTCTTGTGTAATCTTAGCACTAAAGATTCAGGAAAAAAGAATCTCACACTATATTTCGAAGTCTTAAATACTTGGACATCAGTCGTAAATAGCTTAGTGAAATAGTCATCTCACCGTTACAAACTGGTCAAATTATTTTTTTACTGTAAACGACTAGTACTCATAATTTTTTTTACCAAATATTACTAATAAACTAATGATTTTGTGACCGATGTGTAAAAGAAAAATATGTTAGTTAATTTTTAAACAACCATAATATATAAGACTTAAGCTTTGTTTATTCTTATTGTAAGACTACTTGTAAGATGACTTATGAAAGAAAGTCGATTGACAAAAATGTTGCAATAAACAAAAAAAATAATAATAAAGATGCTAATGACAATCATCATAACAATAAGAAAAATATTAAAAATGACGACAATAATGATAATGGCAAGAAGAAACATAAAAATAATAATGATAAAATGATAATGACGATAAAAATAACGATGATGATAATGATGATGCTGATAATAATAATAATAATAATAATAAAACTGATGATGATAACAACGATGAGAATGATACTGCTTATAATAATAATATAAATAACAATGGCAATAAAATTGATAAAAATAGTAACAATCCTCACAATGATGATAGTAACAATAATAATAAAAATCATAATAAGTATAACAAAAGAATGTTAATGTATGATAATGATAGTAATTAAAGTGATAATAAGTGATATTATAAAATTATCAGTAAAAATAATAAGAATGACAGTAACAATAATGACAATAATAGAAACAACAGCGCTTATGATAATAATGATGATGCTGGTAATAATAATAGTACAAATGATTTTACAAAACAAAGTTATAAGTATGGAAGTAATAGCATAAGCAATAGTTATTATTGTTACTCTCATAATATTAACCCTGAAAATGATAGCTATAATAATAATGATAACGGCAATAGTAAAAATGTGAATACTATCTTTAATAATAATTTAGTTACCAATTACTGTAATAATGAAAAGAATGTCAATAATAACAATAATAATGTTAAGTGCAATAATAACGACAATAATAATAAAACTTGTATGAATTATAATAGTAGAAATAATACTAATAGTAGAAACGTTAATTATCAAAAAAAAATTTTAAAAATAGTATTTTTAAGTGTAGAAGCATCTATAGAACACAATAAACAAAAATAACTTTCATGATAATAAAAAAAATTATGATAACAGTAAAAATAATGATAATAATAAAAATAATGACAATAATAATAATAAAATTAATGACAACTTAAAAAACAATTGTGTTACGAATGCTTCTAATATGAGAACTTAAACGTGTGCTTTAAGACAATTGAACCTATAATAAAAGTAACAATAAAAAATTTATTAATATGAAAGAAGCACATTGTAATAATGATAAACAAAATGATAATCATAAGGGTAATTATGATATAAGTAATGTATGATAATAATAATGATAATTATAATGATGATGATTATGCCTATTATATTGATAAAAATAATGATAATAAAACTGTCGATAATGATGATGCTGATAATGCTGACTATGATTATAACGATTATAGTGATAATAACGATGATAATTAAAAATATGATAATAATAATCGTGATAATAATGATGTCAATAATAAATAACTATAGTTATGATAATAATGATGATGTTGATAATGATGATAATGATAATAATAAAAATGATGATTGTGATAATAATAATAATGATGATAATGATAATGGTTATAGTAATAATAATAATAATAATAATAATAAAGATAATGATGATAATAATGATAATGATCATAATAATTATGATAATGACGATAATGATGTCGATGATGATGATCATAAAAATTAATTATTATAATAATAGTAATTAAAACAAAATGAATTCAAATTACGATCAGAATTCAAATTAAAATAATATGTATCATGTCCATTATAATAATAATAGTTACTACAGAAACAGATATTCATGAAGATAATAATAATAAAAATAATAATTATGATCGTTATAATAAAATTACCTATACTGTTAATTCTAATATTCATAACAATGATTATGATGAAAATAAATAATAAAATAATATCAATTATAGTTATAATGATAACGATGACGTTTATACTAAAAATTATGATTATAATAATAATGATTTTGTAAATAATAAAGAGAGTGTTGACAGTAACAATAAGAATAACGAAGATAATATTTAAAGTGATGATAATAATGATAATAAGGATGAAGATAATTACAAAAATAATGACGATAATAAAGATAATGATACAATGAATAATAATCATAGTGACAATATTAATGAGAACGATGATAACAACTATCACAATAATGGTAATAATAATAGTAACGGTAATATTATTACTGATAATAATAATAAGAATTATTTATATAATAATAATGGTGATTAAGATGAACATAATGAAAAAAATAATGTTAGTAGTCGTAATGTTAAATTTCTTTATGTGTATGTGGTGATATCTGAAACTTCGATAACAACGATAATGGTTATTCTATAAAAAAAAAAATTATAGTAAAAATATCATTGTGCCACTAGTAAAAAGAATAATAAAAATAATGATAATAACGATCATAACAATTAAAAAAGTTATTTTGGTATTATTAGGAGTAACGATGATGATAATTATAAATAAAATAATACCTATAATACTGGCGATGATAATAATAATAAGATTATTTATGTTATTGATAAAAGTAGTAATAATAACCGTAATGACAATGATAATACTAATAATATTTGAAAAAAAAACTAGTAATAGAGAGCGTAATGATAATATTAAAGGAAAGGCCAATAACAAGGAAAGAACTAAAAATAACAGTAATAATTACTACTGATATTACTACTAATTACTAGTTTTGATAGTACAACTAAGGCCGATAATTTTGATCATCATAGAGATGATGAAAATGAGGATGATGTTGACAGTAGTTATAATAATAATAAAAACTGTGATGATGATACTGGTTATAGTTATTATAGTAGAATTGTCTTTACTACAAATAATAGTTATTATGATACTTATATTAATGATGACGATTGTTATCATTATTATAGTGATTATGATGATAATGTTAATAATAATAAAAACGATGATAGTGATTATGTTGATGATGTTGTTGATGGTGATAATGATGATGACAATATTAATGATGCTAAAAATAATAATACTAATGATTATGATCATGTTTATTTTATCCATTATGACAAACATAATATTAATAATAATAATAATAATAATAATTATAATAATAATGAAGAGAATGATAATCATGATAAGTATAACAACGATAATAATGTAAATTAGGGAAATGACGATAATAGTCATAATCAAGGTTATTTCAATGGTAATAATGATAAAAATAATAATTATACAGATGATTACAATAATAATGGTAAAAATGATGAACACTATAAGAACGATAATGATGCTGATAGAGATAATAATTATAATAATTAAAATCATGATGATAACAAGGATGAGGTTATCATAATGTAAATACTAATTATAATGACATTTAAAATAATTAAAATAACAACGCTTTCAATAAGTGTAGTCGATTTTATAATCGATTTGCTAATAAATGTAATGATGCTTGAAAAAATAACAATAATGTTAGTGATAAAAATGACAAAAATAACACTTATGACAATATGTATTATAATTTTCATGGTTATGATTATTATAGTAAAAGAAAAACTTATAACAATTAAAAAACAAAATAAATATCGACAAGTAAGGAATTAATAATATTAATTTCTACATTAATAATAGAAACATTTGTTGTAATGGTGATAATTATAATAATAATGTTTATAATGTTGTTTTTAATGACAATAATAATAATAATAAATTTATTGATATGAATAATAATATTAATAATATATTAAATTCATAATTAAAATAAGGTTGGTAATTATAAGGGTAATAATGCAAATATCAATAAGTATAAACGTGATACTAATGAGGTAAAGAATTTTTATAATGCTTATAGTGATAATGATGATGAAAAAAACGTTGGTAACGATACCTGTGATTATAATTATTCTGAAGGTGATAATAATAAAGAAGATTATAACGAATAAAGTGGTGATTAGGACAGTAATGACAGTGTTAATAATAATTATTAAGATTGTTATAATGATGATTGTGCTAATAATGATGATGATAATTATGATAATGATGATGATTATGACGATGTTGCTAATAGTTATAATAATTGCAATAATAATTATGAAGATTATAATGAGGATAATAATATAACCTATGATAATGATAGAAATGATATTTATAATAGTGATGATGATTATAATGATAATGATAAATATAATGATAATAAAAATAATGATAATGATTATTATTATTATGATAATAATAATGTTATGGTTATAATGTTTTTGAGACAAGTAATGGTATTAATACTTATGATAATAATAATAAGGATCATAAAGATTATAATTACTATGAAAATGATTATAATAATGATGATAAGGATAGTGACACTGGTTTAAATGATTAAAATAATTATTTGAATGGTAATGATAATGATAGTAATGATGTTGTGCATAGTAATACAGTTAATTGGTAATGATTATAATGGTAATAATGATAATGCAGATGATATTAAAGATGATAATGATTATGATGATAATGATGATGATGAGGATAATGATGATGATAATGAAAAGGATGACAATGATTATGATGATAGTGATGAAGATGACAATAATGTCGGCGATTATATTATTAATCATGATGAAAATTATTGTAATGAGAATAATATTAGGCATGTTAAGGATCGTAATAAAAATTTTCTTGGTTATTTTGATAACTGTTTTTATAAGGAACCTAATGTGAATTATGATGTTTATTTAAATTGAAAAGATACTTATGATAAAAATTTGTATGATAACTGCAAAAACAAAAAATAAAATTAATAAAGATAATGATAATTCAAACCAAATTTTTAATATCATGATGAAGATTACCCTATACTGTTGATTTTAATATTTATGAAAATGACCGTAATAATAATATAGAGAAAAATAATATTAAGCATAGTTATAATGATAACGATGATACTTATAATAAAAATTATGCTTGTTATGATAATAATAATGTATATGATCCTATGTAATGATTACAGTAACGATAAGGAAGATGATGATCATGTTTATAGTAATAATGGTAAAGATGATAAGAATGGAGATGATTGTTATAATGATCACGTTAAAAATGAGAAGGATAAAATATTTAATAATCATAGTGGCAATTTTAAAAATAACACTTATAATAGTAACGAAAATGATGGTAATAACAATAGTGATGGTAACAACATTACTTACAAATGTATAAGTTAATATTATAATAATACTGATAACGATGATTATAATATTGATTATAATTTTAGTAGTAGTAATGCTATATATATTCATAATTATGTGGCGATATCTGAGACTATGATAACAACGATGATGGTGAGTATAGTAGTAAGTAAATGAAATAAAGAAAAGTATCAGTTAAAAAATTCTAGTAAAGAGTATGCCACTAATAAAAACAACGACAAAGATAATGATAACAATGATGATAACATTAAAAAAACTGTGTTAGTAATAATAAAGATAACGATAATAATAGTTACGAATTAAATAAAAATAATGATACTGACAATGATAACTACAATAATATTAATAATGTTATGAATAAAAATTATAATAATGATAACGATAAAGATGATATTGATAATAATGTGTCAGATAAAACCTATAATAAAGAGCTTCATGATAATAATTAAAGTTATAATGCTGATTAAAAAGATGGAAGTAAAGATGAAAGTAACAATTACTAATTATGATAATTATACTGATGATAATTATTCTTATTATAATATAGATAATGAAAATGATGGCGATATTGATAGTAATGATAGTCATAATAAGTAATGTGATGATTACGATACTGATAATAGTTATTATAGTAGAAACGTCTTTAGTATTAATAATTATTATGATGATGCTTATATTATTAATGACAATGGTAATCATAATAATAATACTTATGAAAATTATTCTTATGTTAATAATAATAATAACATTTATGATGATAATTTTTAATTATGTTGTTGATGGTAGTAATGATAGTTATAATATAAGTGATAACAACGATGATAATACTAATGATTACGATCATTTTTATAGTAATAATGATTATATCAAAAATAATTACGAAAAAAATGTTACTAACGATACGAATTAAGTAAAATGTAAAAATAACCGTAATTATCGTAATGATAATAGAAATAGTATAAGTAATAGTAGTATTCATGGAAATAATTTAAAAAAAAAAATGTCAATGATAAAGATAATTGGAAAGAGAAAAATGATGATGATAATTATGACAACGATAATATAAATTAAGATTGTAACGATAATAATAATGATTATTGTTATTATCACAGTGATAGTAATGATGATGATGATTATAATGATAATAATAATGATAATAAAAACAATTATTGAGACAATCAAAACGATTATGTTGCTGATGATAATGATGATGATGATGATGATGATGATCATGATGATAATAATAATAGTAATGATAATAAGGATATGGTTATCGTAATGTTAACACTGATACAAATTACGTTCATAATAATTATAATGACAATACTTTTAATAATTGTAGTCACTTTATAGATAGTTGTGCTAGAAAGTATGATAATAATTAAAATAATAACAATAATAATTTTTACATGCATGACAAAAATAACAGTTATGATAATATTTATAATAATGATTATGGTTACGATAATTATAGTAAATAGGAAACTAATAAGAATAACAAAAATAAAATTAACAATTATATTATTAATAACGTAAATAATATATTTATAATATTTTCCGGACTGGGGCAGTCATCTTATAGGGCACGTGCTCTCTGGCTGGCAGATGGAGGCAATCTTTTCGTGGGTGTATGGCTCCATAGCGCTGTGACAGTTGGAGCTTGTACTAGTGGGTGGTTGAAATGAAATAAAATAATTTCAGTGGACCAAAACGACGAGGAGAAAACCTCATAAAAAAAAAAATTGGGTTGGTTCCTGAATAAAACCAAACATGGGTGACGCTAATGAAAACAACGTACCCCAGGCGGTAACGTCTCAGAGGAAATCTGACGCCAGTTCTGACCTGGTAAAAGCTTGGGTGACTGGTGTTGGCCTTACGTATTCTGGTGGAGGCCATAAAGGCGTTCAGCACAAAAGTGCTATGCTTTTTAATATCTGAAAGTAAATGACAACTGAACGATGGTTAAACGATTAGACCAACGAACCTCAGGAAATAAACCAGAATAGCCAGAATGAACATCAGCTGGCACTGGCTTAATCAACGGTAGTCACTTACCTACAGCAAACCTTGAGTAACACAGAAAAGGTGAAGGAAAAGTTCTAGGTAGGATGACAGACGTCCTACAAAGTATGATAAAAGCAATTGACAGGCAGCCAAACGTCAGCAGCACAGTCAAGGAAGCCAGAGTTCACCTGGAAGAGATCTGTGGGCTCTTAAAGGACTTTAAAGGTCACCGTCAAGAGACGGTGGGGCAAATAGGGATGTTGGCGCTACCAAGGATCGGTGCGTATCGGAAAAAGTAAGAACGACGACGACGACGACAAACTGTAGAGAGAAGTCGTAGACAAAAAAAAGCAGGCACTTCCGAACCGCAAGGAGCAAGTGGCTGCTAGAAAGGATCTGGTAGATATTACACCAACTCTAAACAAAAACAACGAAATGAAAAATGAAAAAAAAGAAATGAAAAAAAAATAAAAAAATTGAATGAAAAAAAAAAAAAAAAAAAAAAATGAAAAAAAAAGAAATAAATGAGGAGAATATAAAGGAAAGTAAAACAACAAACCAGGAGGTATAACTAGGTCATGGGACCCACGGTAAAAACAAAGTTCTTTAAATATGAGATAAGTATAGACACGATTTCTCAGGTAACAAGGGGGTCGCCCGAGCCGTAGAGAGAACGAAGCTCTATAAACGTTAGTACTTCATTTATGTAGTTCACTAAAACAAACTTAAAAAACAAATACAAAAAAAAAAAACAATAGTTCAGTACTCACGATGGTTGAACTTCGTGAGTACTGTATTTATGCACGACGTTCTTCTTCGTACACTTGAGGCATATGCCATGGAGCGAGACCCCTTGTTTTTCTTGTGACATTGAATGTAAAAAACGCTTTTAACTTAGCAAGATAAAAGGATATGCTTTACGCTCTCAAACTTACATTCAGAACACCAGACTATCTCTTGAGAGTACTTAGAGGTTATCTCAAGGATCGCTTTTTGACCTATACGACAACAGAAAGCGAACCAAAAAAAAAAATAACTGCAGAATTCTGGGGATCCACAAAGGACTTGATCTCAAAAACGTGTCATACGACGGACTGCTCTGTCAGGAAATTCCAGAGGGGACGTTTTTTGTAGGGTTTGCGGACAATGCTGGTGTAGTGATCGTTGATCTTACGATGGAACTTGTCCAGATACGACTTAACCAGCTCATGCGGAGAGTAGCTTCATGAATGGAGAGCCACAGACTCGAAGTTGCACCAGGGAAGGCGAAGATAATACTATTGACGAAGAAAGAGATAGATACCATCATTTTCCTCAAGGTACAAGAAGAAGAAGAAGTAATGACGAAGGATACCGTAAAATACCTAGTGGTGACTCTGGATAGAAAGCTCACATTTTAGAGCAACCTTAGGCAAGCAGCAGACAAGGTGGCGGCAAGAGTAGTGGCATTAAGCCAAATCGTGCTGAATGTTAGAGGCCCAAAACCTGCAAAGCGCAGGCTCCTCATTTCTACGGCCCATTCTATTACTTTGTACGGGGCTAAAATATAAAAAGATAAGATGAACGCTAGAAAGAAAAGAGTGAAGATCACCTAAGTTCAAATAATAGGAGCCTTGAGGATAGCCTGCACCTATCGCTAAGTCTCAGAGTCTGCGATAACGGTGATAGCCGGCGTAATTCCCATCGACCTCCTTGCGAGAGGAAGATAATTTAAGCACCTTACGGAGCAGGACTTTGGAAAAATGGAGGCTAAGAAAATCGCCAAGGAAATCACCTAGGAACGCTGGCAATATAGATGGTAAGAGAAAGTTAGACGTAGATGGACGGCACGCCTGATAATAGATGTCAAGGAATTAACTGAGTGAAAACACAAGGAAGTAGATTATTATCTTACCCTATTCTTCTCAAATCACGAATATTTCTGTTTACACCTGAACAAGTTGCGGAAATTACAGACGGCTGCTTGCAAGTACTGTGGCTACGACAAAGATGACGCAAACCATTCTTTCTCTGACTGCTCTAAGTGACCAGCTGAACAAAACGTGCTGCAAGAAAAAATTAGAACTTTAAATACAGACAACGTCATAAATAAAGTGCTACTTAACGAAGAAAGATAGACTGCAGTAAGCCAATACATACATACAGTTTACCAGCTAAAAAGGAGGATGGTTTTCTAGACGACTGAGTGGAGGTAGTGCGCGCGTGGATCTGGTGCCATCGTAGAAGCGTGGGGTTGTGTTTTTCTGGCGGCTTTCGAGGTGTTGGGGGAGGGGGGGTGTGATCATGGGGCTTCGGGGATGGAGCTGCCTGGGCGTGGCCGCGGAGCAGTTGGTGTGTGAAATGGGGGCCTGCGTGGGGGCTTAATTTCGTGCAGACTCAATTAAACTACTTCGCTCTATCACCTTTCTGCTGATAAGTGGCTGCGGCTTGGTAGCCCATGCTCTAGCGTGTTTCACTTCTGGTGCCCCACTTTTTTTTCGGGACTGGGCTCTTGGGGTGTGGCTGCGAGCTGGTTGGTGTAAGGTATGGGGGCTTGCATTGGTACTCGAATGTGGGTAGGCTATCGAAGGCCACTTTGCTATATCACCTTCCTGCCAAAGAGGAGCTGTGCCTTGGCGGCCTAAGTTTCCGTCCTACTTGCTCTGCGGTGGGTGCTCTTTTTTGCGCCTTTGTTGGAAGAAGCCGGCATTGGGCTCGTGCTGGGAAGCATCTTTTTATTGTTTTGCTCCTTTCCTTCAGCTAAACAAAGAAAAGCAGCTTGAATGCATGTTGGAAACTATAAAATGCCCTATACGACGTAACAGTTACAAGACGCGTTGGTAACAAAGTACTGAAGAAATCTTGTTTTAGGGGCTAAGCCTTGGTGACCTTGGCTTTAAGTGTAAATGCGGGAGTGAATTCTAAGCCGGGTGTCCCAGAAGAAACGTCTTGTCAGTTTAGTGGGTATGGTTATAACAAGTCCCACGTAAGGGAGGGTTTGTAAATCTTTTTATCGTGCATAAAAGCATTCTGGATCAGCTTCGAAGTAAAAGAAAAAAAAAAATGACTTATAATATTGATGACAAAGATAATAATATTAATGATGATAATGGTTATAAAGATAGTTATATTATTAAGAACTATGTCATTGATGGTAGTGTCAATGGTTTAAATAATTATGTCAATAATGTTTGAATTCACGCTCATAACAATGCTTAAAAAAAAATATTAGAAAGGACAATACTGCTCATGTTCATGAAAATAATAATAATGGTAATTGTAATGAATAATATAAAGATAATCATAACACTTATAAAGACATTAATTGTCATACTGATTATAATGGCGATAAGGATAAAAATAATTAAAATAATGATGACAAAAATAAAAATAATGTAAATAATGATGGTGAGCATTAGGACAACGATGCAGATGATATCAATGTCGATGATATAGATTAGATGATAATACTTATAATGATTATGTTAATGACACGCAGTGATAAAGATGACAATGGTAATAATGATGGGTACAATGATGACGTTTAGATTGATGCTGACGATGATTGTAATAATAATGAATAAATGACCCTGTAATGATAATGATGATGATGATGATGATGATGATGATATAGTGTCTATAGTTATGCTAGTAATAATGATGGTCATAATGGCTATAATAATGATGGTGATGACAATAATGATAATGATGATGATGATAATGATGATGATGATGATGATGATGATGATGATGATGATGATAAAAGTAGTAATAATAATAATAATAATAATAATAATAATAATTATATAAATAATAATATAAATAAAATAATAAATATTAATGAAAATAACGATCGAAATTATAGTGATTATAATGATTATTATCAGTATATTAATGGTGAGGATGATGATAATGATACAAATCATTATGCCAATGATTAAGATAGAACTGAGAATAAAAGTGATCATGACTAAGTATGGTTATAAAGATGATAGTCATGATAATGAATATATGAAAGATAATAGAAATGATAACGGTAATGATAATAACTATAATAATAATAACAATAGTAATGACGGAAATACTGTTAATGGTTTTAATAGTTGTAACGTCCTTAGTTATAGTATTGAAAAAAACAAAAAATAAAAAAAAAACAACAAACCAGGGGGGATAAATGGGTTATGGGACCCACGGTAAGAACAAAGTTCTTTGAACATGACGAGTATAAAAACACAATTTCTCAGGTAACAAGGGGGTCACCAGACCCATAGAAAGAACGAAGCTCTATAAACGTTAGTACTGCATTCATGTAGTTCACTAAACAAAAACTTGAAAAACGAATAAAAGAAAAAAAATTAAAAAAAATAGTTTAGTACTAACGATGGTTTAACTTTGTGAGTACTGTATTTATGCACGACGTTCTCACGAAGTTTGACCATCGTGAGTACTGAACTATTTTTTTTATTTTTTTTTTTTATTCGTTTTTCAAGTTTTTGATTAGTGAACTACATGAATGCATTTCATTTCTTGTTTTATTTTTTATTTTTTTTTTATTTCTTGTTTTACTTTTTTTCATATTTCATTTTATTTTATTTTTTTTCATTTTTTTTTATTTCCTTTATCTAATTTCCTTTTCATTTTTATATTTAATCTTTTTTTTTTCATTCCCTTTTTTTTTTTTTTTTTATATATCATTCCTT
Organism: Copidosoma floridanum; assembly: GCF_036245765.1. Classification (NCBI taxonomy): domain Eukaryota; kingdom Metazoa; phylum Arthropoda; class Insecta; order Hymenoptera; family Encyrtidae; genus Copidosoma; species Copidosoma floridanum. Next base: position 12,646,520 of record NW_028321894.1, read on the forward strand.
TTTTTTCATATTTAATTTCATCACTTTTTTTTCATTCTTTTATATTTCCTTTATTTCTTTTTTTTTTTATTTTTCAATTTATGATTATTTTTTTGTATTTTCTTTATTTCACTTCTTTTTTTATATTTCATTACATCATTTTTTAATACAACATTTTGTTTGTTCAAATTTTATCTAATTTCATTATTATTTTTTTTCATATTTAATTTTTTCATATTTCGTTTTTTTTTTTTTCATATTTAATTTTATACTTTTTTTATTTATAACAGTAATTATTAGCATTACTGTAATGCCAAGAAAACCTCAGGTTTAATGAAAATTGGTCAATATTTTATGCATTAAATGCATAAAATCCAAATATTTAATGCGTAATAACGCGCCTTATTATATTTAATTTACGTAACCATATTTATGCTAATTAAATGTTTTTTTCTGTTTTTTTCTAGAGGTATTATTTAGAAAACAAATACATAATATTTATTATTAATTAAATGTAGTATCAGTAAATGCATATAAAAATGGAATATTATAGTTACGAACCACAGATAAGTACAAGATAAGTACAAGTAACCGAGTTTCTATAGCCGGCAGCGCTCGTAGCAGAGTGGGTAAGGTACAGCACTCATATGCAGGAAGTCGAGGGTTCAAATCTCTTTAATGGAAAGTGTTTTTTTTTTTTTTTTTTTTTTTTTTTTTTTTTTTTTTTTTTTTTTTTAGAATTGTGGAAAAAAAAAATTAAAAGTGAAAGAAATTACTGTAGGAAAATAGAATTAAAACTTGTTTACAAATTAATTGCTTAAGAGTGTGAGGGGGAATGGTGGGTTAAGGTGTGCTGAAGAGTAACATGGTAGATATACATATATAGTGAGGAGAGGGGAAGTGTGTAGAAAACACTTGGTGAGGGGGACGGGGTAAGGGGAGAAACTTGAGAGGAAGAGATTTCTAATTAAAAAAAAATCTGTCGGTTTTAAAATTACAGCCCCTCGAGTAACGCAACATAAAGAACTTCGTTCTTTTAATGATAATATTATTAATAATTATGCTGATTGTGATAATAATGATGATGATAATGATAATAATAATAATGTTGATAACAATAGTGACGATGATTATGATAATGTCAATTATGATGCTTATGGTAAGAATTATGATGATGATATTGATAACAATGATGATAATCATCATTTTTATGATTATGTTGGTGTTTTGAAGAATAATAATGTTGATGCCAAAAAGATGAAAATGATGTTACTAATAATAAAAATAAAGTTAAAAATGGTTAAAGTGGTATCCATCGTGATAGTAAAAATAGTAGTGATAATTATATTAAAATTAATTCTTATCATTACAATTGTGAATTGTTGATACTGATAATAAAAATAAGAATTATTTTAACAATGATGATTATGACAACGATGATCAATATAAAGATTATTATGATAATAATGATGGTTTGGGTCATTTTTAAGGCACTTACGATAATGATGACAATGATCAGAATCATTATAATAATAATGATGATGATGATGCTAATGATGATCATAGTGATAGTGATAATGACTTTAATAACAATGGTTTCAAAAATTTTAGTGAGTTTAATGGTAGTTATTATATAAAATATGTTTATGATAGTAAAAATTATTATTTATCCAATTTGGGTAACGAAAATAACACTTGCAATGATAATTATAAACATGGATACGGTTACAATGATGAGAGTAGTTAGGAAACTTATAAGGATATTGATAAAAATGAAATGTACAATTATAACTTAGCAATGATAATTTTAATAATAATCAAAATAATAGCAGTTTTTATAGTAATCATGTTTAAATTTATAACAACATTAAAGCAAGTCATAAGAATAATGATAATATTAAAGGAAATGTAAGTCCTTACTTTGATAATGTTAACGATATGACTAATAATGATGATATCGATAAATATAATATAAAGATCAATAAAATTCATTATTATTATGGTAATGACAATGATCATAATAACAACAATAAAATTTATACTTATAATGATAATAATGATAATTTTTAAAATAATAATAATTATGATGGCAAAAAAGATGATAATGGTGAATATAATAAAAAAGATGATGATATTTATTATAATAATAAGAATAAAAATATTGACAACGATCTTGTTGCTCAGGTTTCACTGACAATATCCGTAATAATGTCAATAATTGGAATAATCCTTGCAAAACTTATAAATTTAATGACACCGATGAAGATAGTAGCAGTAAAAATGATTATAAAGATAATCACAATGATAAAAACTGTGTCATTGTTGTAATTGTTAATAATCCTTATAATTATCTTAAAGATCTTTCTAATTATCCTTATAACAATGAAACAAAATTTAATTATAAAAAAAAAGAATTATTATCATGATAATAATAATTATAATAATAATAGTCATGACGAATATACTAACAGTAATATTACTAATAATGACAATAATTATAATGATAGTAATAATGATGGCGATGACGATGTTTAAAATATTGATAATAATCATAATCATGATATTTAGCATTATTCCTATATTGCAGATCATACTAATAACGATAATAGTAATAAGATGATGATCTTAAAGATGATATTGATAATGACTTACAAAGATAGAGATGATGATGGTAATAGTAATGGTCATAATGATGATATGTTTAATGATCATGACGACGATAATGATAGTTATCATTCAATCATACTTACGATGGTAATGATGATAATACTGATAATTGTTATGATAGTTATGGTGTCTGTTGTAATAATGATAATAATGATAAGAATAATGATCATTATGATGATGATTATTACGATAATAATAAAAATGATGATAATGATTATGATAATGTTAATAGTAATGTTTATAATAAAGATTGCGATATTAATGACGATGATGGTTATGGTGATAGTCATGATGATGATAATAGCGGTAGTAATGTTGATGGTAATGATGATAATAATAATTATAATAACGATGATGGTGATGACAATGATAATGATGATGATGATGGCTACGACAGTAATAATGATGATGACAATAATGATGATGATGATGATATTGCTCACGATATTGATAGTTATGATGATCATGAAAATAATTATGATGATAATAATGAACTCATTTTGATGTTGTAGCATCATAATGATAATTTTGATAATAAGGTAAGGGTAGTAATGCTGATGACGTTGACGATAGCAATAATGATAGTAATGACGACAAAAATGACAATAATAAAAATTACAACAATAATTTCGATAATGATGATAATCAAAATTGTAACGACGATAAAAATAGAATTCATAATGACGACAATTATATTAAATACAATGATGTTGTAGCTTCTGGAGATAATAACTATGATGATGATGATTGGGATGATTGTGATAATCATAATGATAATGATGAGGATGATTGAACTGATAGTGATGATTATAATGTCAATAATGAAGATAGTGATGATGACGTCTATAATGATAATGGTAATGATCAGAGTCATAATAATCATTATCATTGCGATGACGACGTTGGTGTTAAAGATGACGATAGTAGTAATGATAGTGATGTAGACTGTTATGATCATAATTATGATATCGTTGATGATTATAAGAGTTAAGATGATGGTGACGATTGTTATTATTATGATATTGATTACAGTGAAAAATTTTCTTTTAAATAAAAAACTGTAATATGATGTTTTGTTCACGAATTTTATTCTTCGTTAAATTTAGTAGATAATTTTATTATAAAAAAACGTTCGTTTGTTTGCCAATTATTGATTTCGTAAGAGCTTGTTATTTTCTACTAATTAGGACCTCAAAACTAGCAGGAGCAGAGGCCAAGTTTAAGTTTTGTGCAACTTCTTTTGTTTGCAGCTTGGCTTTTAACTGGGATGGATAAATTTTGATATGATGTAAACTCGAGCACAATCAAATTTTACTTTGTCATATAAACCCACTAGCAGCTAGGCTTGGTTGCCTGACTAGGACTATGCCGTCAAGACGGTCAGTTTTTTCATATTTTTTTATGGTCTACGTCTAGTTTAGTCAATTTTTTACTGAGCTCTGGCATAGTCGTAACTACCTAAGAGTGAATACTTTTGTGTAAGAAATGATTGATAAATCCATTCTGGTTCAGTCAGGTAATGATTCTTGTAGTTATTATCTAGAGCAATTGCTTATATGCGTTCGGCACATTTTATTTGTAATTTTTTTTTTTTTTTTTAAACAAAATCAAGCGAAATAAAGTCACAGGTACGTATAAATATTGCTCACCAAGGCCACAATTCTTTTGAGCACACAATCGGCAGTACGAAAAAATTATTTCTCATAGGAGTAAAAGAAGAGTGTTCCATGCTTCTTCCGTGTGCCTTTTTTTTATTCTCATGAGCCTAATCCATGTGATCCGTGTGATCCATGTGACTGCTTTTTGATTTTTACAGATTTCATTAATCTGCACTGGATCACAATTATACAGAATGATCCAGGTTTGTTTTTATTTAAATAACTGTACAAAATTATAGATAAAATATATTAGGACAAGTATCTTTGGGGCAAGATATTTAGGAATGTCTCTGGTAAGTTTATGCCATCTCTTGGATGTATGATTTTTTATACATGAGATCGAAACTTTAAAAAAGCAAGAAATTTGTACCTATTTGTTTGTAATTATTAGTGTATAAAGTTTGAAAGAAAAGTGCTTCGGATTATTTAAAAGCTAAATCTTATTATTTCAGTTAATAACAGTAGAAATATATAATCCAATGTTTGTACGTCAAGATTTTTTACTGTGCTTCTGTATAATATTCGATGTTTATTAAAGTGGTTAGGATTGATCTTTAAAAGCAGCATCTGTATTTGTCTCTTGTACTATTACAAATAAAAAGAATTAAAGGTGTATGGTTCATTCCTTATTCATGCTTGGTTTATTAGATGCAAGATAAATCTAGTACACGAACTAACACATAGATATTGGGATAATGTAATTCTTTTACTTGCAATGAATATTGTGTATTTTATGGTAAATTTTAATGTTATCTATTAGTTCGTAGTGTCTTACATTTTTCAAAGCATAAAATTACATGACTCATGATTTTGGGACACAAAATAAAGTAGCTTTATTCAATCACACAGCTTTTATTTTAAAATACAGTATTAGGAGGTTAATTGAAGAAGCGCGTACGTATGAAGCTAAGAAACTGAGTGTTAGTTGATATTTTTAAAATACCTTGTTTTACGGCCTAATATTTGACTTGCATGCTGAAGTAAACTCTGCAGCCTTCTAATTTAGCTATAAAAACGTATTACTTAGTTTTTTTATTTCTCTAGCTTAAACTCAAGCTTACGGTTTAACTATAAAAGAATATAATCTAAAAACTAATGTACTTACGGTTGCTTTTATAAACATATCTTCCAAATTGACCATCAGGAGACAGTGACAAGCTATACGTAAAATTAATAGTCTTCGACAATTCTTTTAATAAATCAACGCAGTAGCCTCTGCAGCAGTTTATCATGGATGGTTCTAAAATAAGAAAGACGGAAAGATGTTACATAGTTGTTACAAAATATTAAGTAAATAGAGGAAAAAGTTTTAACTTAGTTTAATAAATACGAGGTTCATCATGGACAACCCTTAAATATTTTACTTGTATGCATATGAAATTTTCCACTTACAATGAACCAGGATTGTCAGATGTTTATTACGTATTTAATAATGTATTAGAATTACAATTCTTACAAATTACTAACTATCAAACTTTTTTTTTCTTAAGTTTTCTAAAATTTCTACGATGATGATGCGTTAAAGATAGTCTTGTTATGCATACGTCTGAAGAATGCACTGTAATACTCAAGCAGGTATAATTCTTTTCTTTTAAATAAAGTAGAAATCAACAATAAATAAAAAGTTGCTTATTGACTAAGTCAAAGAAATAAATTAGGGCAAAAATTATTTAAATTTATTGGAAGTCAAAAAAAAAGAAATTATAGCACCTAATTATAAGATCACTTTAGATGAAGAAAATTTCACATTTTTATTATACCACCTTGTATTCATTTTCACCTTTTAACCACTACAATTGTAATGAATATTAACTTTAATGGTGATTTAAACTACTTATGTTTTTCATCTTACAATACTTTTATGTTAAAATAATAGATAATTAATGAAAAATTCTACATAGCGTGGGACACAGTCTTTTGTGAGAAAGTCAGTGAATTAAAATATATTATTTTAACTTTCATATTTTTTTTGTACTATTCGTACATTCTTTTAATTATGTGAATCATGCGTTACTAAAACGTTTACTTTGAAATTTTAGATGCATAAGAACTAGTAATTAAGATTCTATACATTAACCCCAGTGCATCTGAAGTCCTAATTTAGATCTTGTACTTTTACGATTTAACTAAATTGTACTTTCGCTTCAAGGATGCTTCCCTTCATCCATTTTATGGGTGACTATTATTGTCCAATATAGAGGAATTCTGGCAATGAATCTTTATGTTTAAATTTTGCACCAAGCAAAAAATTTTATTGAATTTATCATGACTGTATACACATCGTTCCCATGCAGTCCGATAATTATGGCATTACTGATACATCGATTCTTCTTTTTTAGCTCACAGTTAATATTACCGTACAGACAATTAAAATTATAAATGACTGACAAAATTTCTACTTAAGTGAAAGAAACAATTTATTCTGTTTTGCGGAAAAATTAAATATTATTATTGTTTCTATCATTTTATTTTTAGTTCTATGCCTTATAGTTATCGTTTCTTTGTATACACCCTTATTATTATGAAACAAAAATTAGCAACCACTATTACATCACAAGCATCATACGCTAGACTAGAAACAAATGCGTAACTCAACTGACAAAGTCTGAAAAATTTGAAAAAATATTTTTTGTGCAGAATTTCTTCTATTTCTTGGGAAAAAAAGTTCCGAGCCATCTAAACCTTAACTTTTTCCATTTATTGGACACTATACAAAATTAGTGTAGTGTTTACCTTACTTAAACCCAACAAGACATCTTTTGAGCCTCTGGAATATACAGGATTTGTAAAATTACTTCACAGCCTTCTGTAGCCCAGCTGAATTATTAAAATAATTAGTTTGATAACAGTTTGTCAAACAACAAGAAAATAAAATTTTTGGTATAAAAGTTGGTTTTTTTAACGTTTTTTCACAAATAAGTACCATGGTAAAATTTTGAATTTGCTTTTTTATCATTCTTCAAGCTATAAAATTGTACTTTAGTTATCTATTTAACCACCGTTACAAGCATACCATTGTACAAACCATGTTATATACCTTACCTCTTGATTCACATATTGTTTGAGTTTATTATAGAATAAAGTTTCTGAGCTAAAAGGCCATTACCAACAGAATTAGGAATTTTACTTAGAAAATTGACATAATTGTTATTTTCTGGTTTATCCAAACTATTTTTTGTCTCATACTGTATGCTGTAATACATTATTGACACATTATACGTTTTTATGTATCTGTTCATTCGATTAGAATTTTTATCACTTAAAGAATAAATGTTTTTATCGTAAGACACGAGTAAAACTATGTAAGTCAATCCCAATTCTTAATCGAACATTTCTGTGCAAACATCTGATCTCTTACAATTTCTTGGAACATACATTTTCGTTTTTCACTTCTAATTTATAATTTGTTTAAGTTGTTGTAAGAATTGAAAATTTTCTTTTTATTAGAGCAAATAATGTTACTTCTTCAAAAATAGTATTAAAACGTTAGAAATGATGATCAAACAGTTTCTTTAACGTTAAAAAACTTTTCATTTTTATGAAATAAGGAGCATTGGATGAAAACTCCTCTAAAATGATCCATTTGTTTCAAAAAAAATTTTGGTGTAACATCGGTCACATAAATAACATCTGTCTTATCATTAAAAAAATGTTTTTTAGAATCATATGAACCTCATTTCAGATAGTTTAATCCTTTTGCCATTTTTATTAGGTTTCTAAAAGAATCGTTTCACTATTAATGTGATCCAATTGTAAAAAAGAAGTTCTATATAGCCACATCTCTAGAAAGATAAGCAGATACAATACCAGTTTAAGCCTTGAAAGCATATTTTTTTAAAAATAAAAAAATAATACGAGTACATAAATAATAAAAGAAGGCGTTTGGCGTTATTTGTCAGAATCTTTTACAAGAAATAATTTTTCATTTTATTTGCATACAATTTTCAAAATATTTTTTTGTCACTTGTCTCGCTTTTCATCTTCTTTTTCCCTCGGTCGTATAGCAACATTTGATGATCTTGACTTTAGGAAAGGCAAAGATATGACACTATGGGCCCAATGGCTTAAGTATATTGTAGCTAATTATGACTATCTCACTTACCCTGGTTCATAGAACCTTAATTACATCTGATTCGTCCTTAACCCTGACTTATTACCACATTTCGTCCATACCCTCATAGTTTTTTTGCATAGTTCTTGACAATATAATCCCATGCAAGTTACATTAGTGCCTTACTTAGACACTTAAATACAGTAATGTTCTTATAAATTTAATATAAGCATGTGCAAGCTTTATTTGCATAACCTTCTGCTTTTCATACAACAAGTATACTCATTTATTTAACAGCTGTAACTCAACACACCTTTTAAATTATGCCTTATATTTTTGTACTTCTTTCTTCTGCTTTCTCGGCTAGTGGTGTCATCTTATGCTCACT